>NW_007248511.1:127406-217336 GCF_000164805.1 Carlito syrichta
CCACTCACTTCAGCCTCCCAAAGGCACGGGATTACAGGCTGAGCCACCAAGCCTGGCTGAAGATTTTTTTTTAAATATTATTGCTACAACAAAGTGGCTCTAAATGGGCAACATCAAATATATTCTTCTTTATCTTACTTTGAACTACCTCCAATGCTAAGAAGGTTCTCTTGGGACCTCTTGGATCATGTGGTTTGTCCATAGCCTCTTAGAAGCAGCAAGTCACCACTGGTGTCCACTTGACCCTGGACATAACCCCTGGCCATTGTCATGGATTTCAGAGATCCAGACTATGGGTTGGGCCACAGGAGTATAGGAAATGTTATCAATAAACTTTTTTTTAGAGGAATGGGGCTGAGGTAGGAGTTTTTCGTTGTCTACCTACATCCAGTTCCTTCTTCCTGCCCTCCAAGAAGAATCCATCTCTCATTTAGTATCCACCCTCCCACTAACCTCATGCCTTAAGAGAAGAAAAGTTCTTTCTCAGGCTCAGGAGGGCTTCTTGTCATGATATTCAGAAATAGACATGAGACCCAATTGCTAATTTTATCTGAAGAAAAGTTTAAAGTTATAGAACTTTCTAGAAAAGTGTTTCCTTGTTCTTATGGGGAAATATCAGGAAGTGACTCTCTATGCTTTCACTAGACATTGCAGTACATGAATATTAGGGCCCACCCTGCTGAAAGCAGGCTGAGGTGAAAATTAATTCAAAGAGAAGGCAGTGTCAAAAGAGACAGAGTGAAGTGGAGGGAACCCCTGCTTATGTTAATTTTGCACTTGATCTTAACCAAAAGGCTGAGAAGTGGTGCTTATGTTAATTTTGAAAACTATCTTTCTTTTATACTTCCAGTTATGTGAACCAATAAATGTATTTAATGCAATTAAGTTGGATTTTGCATTGCTTTCAGCCAAGAGCATTCTAAACATTATAAAGAACCTTATTATATGAGAGGACCTTTTTCCCACTAAGATATAGAAAAACTCAATGAAAGTAAGCATTTGGAATTTTAGCCCCTAAAAATCAGATTTAATCAGAGATTCAAAGAAGAATGGTATTGACTCATAAAAAGGGGAAAAGAAAAGGTCTTAGATCTCTCTTTCAGAACAATTGCTGTGGGAGAGTAAATAAAAAATGAAGAATGACAGTTTGATTGATCTGGAGGAAGAGAGGAGTTGCCTTATGAGAAAGGTTGTGAGCTTTGAGACCAGGCTAAAAAGACATGAAAAGAGAAAAGAGACAGGTCTGGATAGTACTTCACTGAAAGACAGAAAAGGAAGCATTTCAGTCATTACTCTCAGTGTGGGAGACTCAGATCCAGAGAGACCTTAGAAAAGACTGGGATTGAAGGGGTAAATAAATCATACCTCTCTCCTCTTCTAAGTTCTAAGCCAACTGAGAAAATGAAACAGACATCAGTTAAAAATATAAAAATGTTAATGCTATTGCTAAATGCTCTGGATTGGAGAACATAGCTTCAAGCTTGGCTGTATATACTTTTTATGATATTCCTGCTCCTACCCTGAGTCATTGAACTTATATACTCAGGCACAAGAAGTGCAGCTTGATAAATTCAGGCGTCCTTCCTCTCTCCTTGCTGCAATACAGGACAGAACTTGCTTCCTGCAAAATGTGTTACATAGAAAAGCAGAATAACATTCATTGCAGTCAAGGCAGCTGGTCAAAAGAGAACAAGGTTCAGACATTGGGAACAGTGCTGTCACCTAATTTTGCCTAAACAAGAAAAAAAGACCAATGGATGGCAGAATCCCAACATCCCATCAATGAGCTCAATCATTCCTCTCCTATGTAGGGAGGTATACAGGAAGGGCAAGGGGTCTATAAGAGCTATTCTAACAATGCCACTAAGCGGCAATATTTTCTCATGAACACCAGAGGACAGGGTGATAATTGTCCCCCTAACAGGAGACAAGAACTCAAGAAACACACTGAATTGACTCAGTGGGAGCTCACATTCAGTGTACTATTAAGAGATGCCTTTTAAAGCTGCAAAAGGTCTTAGTAAGTTCAAATGGTGAACCAGCCCTTTAATATTAGGAGAGCCATGTCAAGTAGATGTAGAAAGATGGAACCAACTTCAGTCAAGAAGACTGAGAAGATCAGCATAGAAAATGTCAAGCAGATGACAAGACTTAGTGCCTCCCATTTCTTACCCCCCACCCCTAGATGGGAATACAATCACTATATAGTACTTTAAAGAACGTTTCTTAGATGTTTGTACTGTTTCAATGACATGGTTAGAAAAGACTAAATCTTCTTTTTTAACATAGTTTTATTTTAGATTCAGGGGGTACAAATGCATGTCTGTTACATGGATGTATTGTGTAGCGCTGGGGATTGGGCTTGAGATTACCCATTCCCCAGATAGTGAGCATCATACTCAATAGGTAATTTCTGAACCCTAACTACACTCTCTGGCTCCCCCTTTTTAGTGTCCCCAGTGTCTATTATTTCCATCTTTGTGGCCATTTAGCTCCCACATGTAAGTAAGAACATGCAGTGCTTGGCTTTGTTTCTGAGTTAGTTCATTTAGGATGATGGTCCCCAGTTCCACTCATGTTACTGTAAAAGACATGATTTTATTCTTTTTATGGCTGTGAAGTATTCCACAGTGTATACATACCACATTTTCTTTATCCAGTCAATCATTTGTGGACACTTAGTTTGGTTCCCTGATTTTGCTATTGTGAATAGTGCTCTAATGAACACTTGAGTAAAGGTATTTTTTAATATAATGATTTATTTTTCTTTGGGTAGGTCCCTAGTAGTGGGATTGCTGGATTGAGTGGTAATTCTATTTTTAGTTATTTGAGAAATCTCCATGCTGTTTTCTATAGAGGTTGAACTAGTTTACAATCCAACCAGCAGTGTATGAACATTCCCGTTTCTCCACAATTTTGCCAACATCTATTGTTCTTTGACTTCTTAATAATAGCCACTCTGAATGGAATAAGAAAATATCTCATTGTAGTTTTAATTTGCCTTTCTCTGATGATTAGTAATATTGAGCATATGTTTGTTGGCTGCTCATATGTCTTCTTTTGAGAAGTATCTATTGTGTCCTTTGCCCACTTTTGATGGGGTTGTTTTTTTTTTTTAAATATATTGAGCTTGATCCTAAGTTATATTTTTGACTGAAGCAAGAATAGACCTTGGATGAAGACTTCTGACTCAGGAAGTTGAGAGTAATTATGCTGTATCTGAAGGGAAGATGCTTTCATACCCAGAATTCATTAACTTTACATCCCTCACTGCGGAAGCATCCTCTAACAGAATATAGAAGAACATACTAGGAAACAAGATATTGGGCCCCCAAAAGAAGTTTAATTCTGTAGATGGCAGAGAAAGAATGTGACCAATTTATGAAACAGGTTCATATTTATAAGTTTCAGCAAGGCCTGCTAGAAAGGAACAGGAGAAAAAAACAAAGAAAAATTAAACAAAGAAAAATGACTGGGAAGAAGATTTCCGTTGCCACGGAAGGAATAGAAGGCATTCAAAGTGTAGACAATTCACATGCTGAAGAAAGACAAAATTCAGAAGAGCAAGGGGCAAAGGGCCTCCCTGGACCCTGCAGTCACATGTTTTATTATCATCAGCAAACATGTGAGTTCAGGATCTGCTAAGTATTCTTTAGCTGAGACAAATGTTAGCACAAGATAAAACCTACCTAGGGAAATTAGTATCTTTTAGAGGGAGAAGCAGTAGCAGCAACACAGTGGCACAGGTTTACAAGATAATTTTTTTCAAGCCAGATCCTTTCACACCACCTAAGACTGTTCTCTGTGGGATGATCTTTCCTGGGCTCCTCTCCCACACTGAGCCCACGGTGACTTTTTTCTAACTTCTGGTAGCATCACCAGCTGTAGCCTGGCCCCTGGTATCAATAAACATCAGCTTCACAATATTTATTAAACACCTACTCTGAACTGTGCCCTAAGCTAGTGCTTTCATCTGATCAACTTTACTTAATCAGTGTCATAACTTCATGACACAGATATCTTGCAAAGGAGGCAGCTGAGACCTTGAGAGGATAAGGAATACAATCAGGGCACACTGCCACAAGTGGCAAGCCTAGGCCTACAACCCTGGTTTCTTGACTTTGAATCCAGCACTCTTTTCTCTTCAGCACTTTGTTCAGTTCCCACATTCTTCAGACTGAAATCTCAAGTCTTCTTACCACACTCTACCCTACTTTCAAAGCAAAAATGCAACATGAAACTAGAATTCTTGGCTTAGTGTATTGGCGTGCCCAGGCTCCCAGTATCATAGACTGGGACGCTTAAACAACAGAAATGCATTTTCTCACAGTTCTTATGCTGGGAGTCTGAGTTCAAGGTCCCAGTAGGGTTAGCATCTCCTGAGGCCTTTCACCTTGGTCTGATGTCTGTTCCCTCTATCCCCATGTGATCATCCCTCTGTGCATGTCTGTGTCCTAATCTCATCCTCTTATAAAGACACCAGTCATATTGGATTAGAATAGGAACAGAAGACATTCAAAGTGTAGACAACTCAAATGCTGAAGACAGACGAAGTTCAGAAGATCAAGGGCGAAGGGCCTCCCTGGACCCTGCAGTCACATATTTTACTGTCATCAGCAAACATGTGAGCTCAGGATCTGCTAAGTGTTCTTCTTTAGCTGACACAGATGTTAGTACAACAGAAAACCTACCAGAGAAACTAGCATCTTTTAGGTGGGAAAGCAATAGTAGCAACACAGTGGCACAGGTTTATAAGATAATTTTTTTCAAGCCAGACCCTCTCACACCACCTAAGACTGGTTTCTGTGGGATGATCTTCCCTGGGCTCCTCTCCCACATTGAATAACCTCATTTTACTTTAATCAACTCTTTAAAGAGCCTATCACCTAATACAACCATATTCTGTGGTTCTGTGATTAGG
The DNA here is from genome assembly GCF_000164805.1 of Carlito syrichta. Lineage (NCBI taxonomy): Eukaryota > Metazoa > Chordata > Mammalia > Primates > Tarsiidae > Carlito > Carlito syrichta. Next base: position 132,328 of record NW_007248511.1, read on the forward strand.
GTTTCAACATATAAACTTTGTGGGAATACAAACCAGACCAAAACAATTAGGTAAAATATGATTTCATCTGTATGGTGGTGTTTTTAGTTTGTAAAACACTTTCAAACTCATTACTCCATTTGATCTTTTAAAACATTCTCATTTAATGAGGGAAAAACCAACATCAGAGAGAACATTGCACAATATCACAAGGCTAGCAAGGGGCCCATGTAAAATTCTTGCACAAGTTTGTTTGTTTTTTCCTACTCATTCTAATAGCATCCCACAGCTCCACATTGTCTCCATAGAATTATTTCTGTAAGTTGGAACTTGACTAGTATAATAAATGATATCATGCACAATTCAGATATTCAGAATGAGAACAGTCAACAGATGCCAGAGCCACTCTCAGAAGAAGCTATGGACAGGATGAGAACACCCATGTGGGTGTTCTCTGTGTAACATATGACAAAAGTTTGTTCTCAGCTTCCAGGAGTTTCTCAAGGGCCCTGTTGAAGGACAGAACCTCGAACCCCCAAGCCTATGTGGTAGTCAATTGATGCTTAAGCCCTTTGGCAGGCCCATTCAATGTCTGTACAAAAATCCATTCCTAGTTCCCTCTTCCTTCTAATAGAGCCATTATTTGCTCAGATGACTGGGGAAGATCCACTGATCTTCCAAAGCATGGGCCCCACTCCATCCCCAGTGGGGAATGAATCATGATTACCTAAACCAGCCATGAGTTTGTCATTCCCTTTAAATAGTGATTGGGTTGGGGTGGTCTCATGACAAATTCCAACCAGTGGGTTGTAACAGAAGTTTAATGGGTGAATAACCTGGAAAGGCTTTTCTTTCCTACTAAAGGGGGACAGATTAGTTCGATGTGGTCCTTTTGCTCATTTGTCCTACTCCCTTCATCCTGCCTGGAACGTAGACGTGATGTCACAAGATACACGGCCAGTTTGTAATCATGAGGCAGCATGAATGAGGAGAAAAACCACCATACTCAAGATAGCAGAGAAGGACAGAAGAGGCCTGCTTCTGTGAGAACTTCATGGGGTGATGTCCCCCTCTCTCACCCAAGACTACTGACCTTTGGGCTTCATATTATATGAGAAAAATGAACATTTTATCCCACTGTGGTTTGTTTTTTGTTTGTTTGTTTAATTTGTCTATTTGTTTTGTTTATTTGGTTTTTGGTACCATCTAAAAGTAAGCCTGTCTGGTGTTTCTGAGTGCCTGAGTCTCCATTTACAGAGACAGGGCTGATTGAGAGAGCTGGCTCTGACCACTCTGGCTTCCCTGAAGTTTTGTTTTTATAAAAACGCTCCTCATTCAGACCCTATGTTTTGTATTTACTGACTCAACAATGGGGAGATTCCACCTTGCCAGCCTCAGCATGTGTCTGGTTAAACTGGTTTCAGACTGAAAAGTGGAGGAGGCAGCACTGCCCAGTTGATTCACCTTGATAAACCTCAGCCTTTACTGTACTGGGTCAACCAGATAACCAAGAAGAGAATTCAAGGTATTATCTGAACATTTCAGCAAAGGCATGCCAAAGGACAGAAGATAACAGTTATTAAACACCTACTGCAAGCTGAGTTCATTATTTTCACACAATCAACAAATACTGAGTGCCAAGTATGTGCTAAGCATTACTATGGCCAAGGAGGTTACAAGTAACACAAAAAAGCAACAAAAATCTTTACCAGATGGAGTTTACATGCAGGTCATGGAGGTAACAAATAAAAAACAAAGTAAGTTATGCATCCACATTCATATATGCACAAACACTTACATGTATATATATACTAGATATATTTAATATTTAGAGGGGAGACAAATGTTGAGTGATACTCCTCTGTTGTGTGACCTCTCTGGCCTAAGCCCCATCTGTGAAATGAAGGAGTCATATTAGGTTTCTTTCTTTGACACAATAACACACTCATCTGCTTATGGACTGGCTCATTCTTCAATGCTTTCTAAAGCATTTGAATGAAATGCATTCCTGTTTACCTTTAATTCAAACTCACTTTGTAGGTCACTTCTCTCCTTAGTGGCTCCTGTTGGCACCATTTTCTTCTTTATGAAACTAGATACAGTGGCAGTTCTATATTTGTGTAGCTATTTAATGATATTTAATTAATTAATTAAGATCTATTTCCTAATTGAACATCTATTTATACTCAGTACTATGTCCCAATGGTTCATGCAGTGTTTGATGCCAACTGTGTGCTCGATACAATTATGACTGAAGGAATAAATGAATACATTCTATCTCATCTTCACTGCTTTGTTATGTTTTTTTTCTTCTTCAGCATTCCTTTTCTGAGCTTTTTATTGACATTTTTCCAGAGTTTTTTTCAAAATATATGCTTTCAAAACCAGAGGATCTAGGTACATATTTCATTCATTTTCTAGACAGAGGAAATTTTGTTATATTCTGCGTAGTATGTGAGCTAAGGTGGAGGTAATGAACTTGTAACAGTAAACTCTGAAGATGCTTCAACCAGGAAGAAAATGGCGTATGAGTGTTTACACACACAAACGTATACACATAAACATACATTATGCAAACTTTCTTTATAATTTGTACAAGGGAGAGTGAGTGTAGCCACCTGATTTATGTCCTGCCTCAGCCTCTGAGCATCTCTTTGTGGGCTCCTTTACAAGAATGTTTAATCATAAGGGACTTCTGCAATGTAGATACCTTGAGATTTTGTGTAGACAATGTTGTGTATGAGAACAATTAAAGGCATTGAATGGCAGGGGATTGCTGGACAGCATGGAGTCATTACATCCAGGAGGAGTTGTAGCAAGAGACTGGTCATTTGACAAATGGTGTCACAAGGACATCTGGTCAAAATACTGCTGGCCTATTCCATCTTATATTTATAATTTATATATCTTTATTGAAATATATTTATAATTCATGTAATTACATATGTGTCAAAAGGGTACATAGTTCTACAACATAGGCTAGGCTGTTTTAAACCAATGCTGCAGACATATGTAGAATACTTGAAGGGTCACTCTGGGCGTTGTTCCATGGAAGTGTCTGTACTTGGTAGCCCTTGTCTGAAAGAGTTAAGTGCTGAGGTCTCGAGAGGGCAAAATCATAATCCTGTTTCTGCCCAGCCCCCTTAATAAGATGATGTTTTTATTCGATAGGTATGTTGCAATACAAAAGTAACTAGTATAATAATATCTGGTAGAAAGTAGGAAACTCAGACCCTTGTGATTTTCTGACAACAAAAGCAAAAATCAAGCAACAATCATAAAACACCAAAATTGTCGGTGCTATCATTTCCTGCTAACAAGAAAAATAGGATGACAGGAAAGACAAACTTTTCCTAGCATCAACTTTTAGGAGGCAATCATTGCAGCAATCTTTATGTAAGGAATGTGGAACAATAGAAGGAATACTTTCTTCCATAGCATTTTATAGAAGATATCGAAACATGTTTTATTCAGTCATTTCTTATATGGCCCTCGATAAAAGAAAAGGACATCGTCTTAAATAGTCATTCTCTGGTGGCAGTTTTACAGGTGTGAGAGTAATGGTATTTAGACCTTAAGCTTTTGGTGATCTGACTTGATACAGGAGTGGGTCTCTGATATTGAAGTAAAAGGTATGAGATCACACTGTTGTGTGAAATATTGCTTCTTCCTTGGCAGGGCTGAGGACAGGAGTTGGTTTGTGACAATTCCAGACAGAGGACTATGGGAGGGATCTGGACTATAGGAATCGACGTCCTTTCTTGGGAAGTCCTCATTCCATGAACCTCTTTCCTCTCTCTTTCCCTCCCTTCGCCTTTTAATTCTTTGGCATCTTTTGTTTTTAACCTTTCTCTTTGTATGGGGAAGGCTTTCCTGAAGGCATTGCTCAGAAAAGAAATCATTGTCACATATGCTGGAATCTTGCCCCAAACATAGCATCTTCAAAGGCATGAACTGGCTCTGTGTATGGAGACTGAAGAGTTAAATTGAGTTACTTGGTGAAATAATTCAAGTTTATCACATTTATTATACCATTTCTCTCAAATTGTTACAATAGAGAAGCTGGAAATGAATGAGTCTCTGTAGGTTAGATAGTCCCCCAAAGTGGGGAATTTTGTTCGCTAAAAGGATACATTGAAGTCACAATCTCCCTTATCTATGAAGGTGACCTTATTTGGAAAAGTAACCAAATTAAGATGTAACTAAGTCAAGGGGAGGTCATACTAGATTAAGGTAGACCCCATTAAGATGTCCTTAAGAAGAGAAGATTTACAAAGACACACAGGGAAGATACTAAGTGAAGACAGAGGAAAAGACTGAAGTGGTACAGCTACAAGTCAAGAAATGCCAAGAATTGATGGAGACCACCAGAAACTGGAAGAGACAAGAAAAGGTCCTCCCTGGAGCCTTCAGAGGGAGCATGACTCTGCAGACTTACTTCAGACGTCCAGCCTCCTGCAGCAAGAAAGTATAAATTTCAGTTGTGTTAAGTCACCAAGTTTGTGGTACTGTTACAGAAATGCTAGCTAGCTCATATAGTCCCCTAAGAGCCTTTAAATATAAGAAATGTATAAGTGGAAAATCTGAAAGTGTCTGAATTCAGCAGGATTTACTTTTCTCAGGCCCATGACTGGAGATCAGCATGATCTTGTAAATATAATCCTATTAATAATAGAAATGATATAACCCCACCAAATGCATGAGGAGGCCATGCTCTGCCACTGGAAGAGCTACACTTTCTCAGATTTGCCTCAGAAGGGATGGCCTCCCCATGCTTTGTTGCACTAGGAATAAACCAGGATAGTGCTACCTACCACTTACTTTTCAAGGGCATCCTGAAGATCTGTCTCTTCATAAAATTTGTCCAAGAAATTGGAGCTTCTTGGAGAGCTGTCACTAGTTACAAATAAAGTATGTTATTATCCCCCAAACCTTGGCAATTCTTTGTCACTTTCCTTTTGAAAAGAAAATTACACTTACCCAAAGCATTTCATTACTACCGAACTGTCTGTTCGATATAAATTTAGAAACCTAAACTTATATAATTTCACAGCCAAGTATGTTAGAGTTAGGAACCCAGGACACCTGTATATTACCATCACAGAAAATAAATTTTGGTGTGTGGATTTGCATGACTGTTCATGCTAAGCTCTGAATCATCTCTGTTTAGAGAGGTCCCTTCAAACTATTTCATGGAATGTTTTGCCTACATTGCCTATAACAGTTTTGCCAGGCAGATCTTACAGACTTATTACCTGAGGATTATACCACCATCTATCTGAATATCTGAGAATCTATATTTAATGTGCATAAAAAAGCAAAGTCCCATTAAGGGAGGAATAGCTGCCCTCCATCAGTCCATCTTGATTGACTGAGGATATCCCTGGACACATACTGTACAGCCCTGTGGCCATTGCAAATCCAGTCACTTTCAAAAGGTGACTGGAATAATGTCAGTAGGGTTGTATCTCTTTCTTTTAAGATCATATGTTAGTTTATCCCAGTCCCTAATCTCTTTGGACAGGGGTGTGGACCTAAATGACATCAACTGTACTCTTGGCACATGCATTATTGCCTCAATCTTCTTATACATAAAATAGGGCAATAATACCTAGCTTATAATATTGCTGTGAGAATTAGAAGAGTTAATTCTGTTAAAGTTAACATGGTTCCTAATACACAGGATATGTTTGATAAATGTTAATTTGGTATTAGAAGGTAGTGAAGATGATAGAGGAAGAAAGGGAAGAAGAAGATAAGGAGGAGAAGGAAGAGGAAGATTCTATATAATTAAGTATGACTTTTACTTCAAGATAAGGAGGAGGAGGAAGAGGAAGAGGAAGATTAATGTTGTTAGTAGTAGTATTAGTGCCATTCTCTAGGTGACCTCAGAAGCCCAGTGAGTCATGGCTAATAGCAAACAATGAGGCAGAGGTAACAATTGAATTCAGAATAGCTTTTCTCTTCAATTTTCTGGCTATATCAAGAATGTCAGTCAGCTGGAAACAAACCAACCAACCACTCTTCCAGTTGTGGCAGTTGTCCCGAGTGAAAGATTGAATGGTATCAGGACCATACGTGGCCAGAAGTCATGCTGCAGCTACCACACCCTTCCATTATTAACTGTGGTAAGCAAAATAATGGGCTCCCAAAGATGTCCATGTCATAATTCCAGGAATCTGTGACTATGTCATAGTATATGGCAAAGGGGAATTAAGGTAGCATGTGGAATGAAGGTTGATAACCATCTGACATTAAAATAGAAAGATTATTATGAACTATCCAGGTGGGCCCAATGTAATCACAAGGGTCCTTAAATGTGGAAGAGAGAGGCATAAAGGTCAATGTCAGAGTGATGCAAAGTGTTAAAGACTTGACTGATGATCACTGGCATTGCAAATGGAAGGGAGCCATGAGCCAAGGAATGTGGGCAGCCTCTTGAAGCTGGAAAAGGCAAGAAAATGGGGTATACATTATCAGCTCCATAAAAGGAGCTCAATTCTACTGACACCTTGATTTGAGCCTAGGGAAACTCATTTTCTACTTCCAACTTCCAGTCGTGTGGGATGATAAATTTGTGTTGTTGTAAGCTACTACTTTTGTGGTAATTTATTATAGCAGTCATAGGAAACTGATATGTCCATCAATAATCAGACTGAACTATATCCCAGCCCATCTCAATACTAGGGCTGTGCTTCCTTGGTAAGACCAAAAATTGTTCATCAGAGAATTATTCCCTTTAAGTGAGGAAATCGGAGGTCTTCTAAGTAGATCAAAGTTTTTAATGAAGCGGATGATTGAGGGATGAAGTTTGAAGACAGAAGAAAAAGTGTTTGACCTCTTTCTCTTTCCCCACACTCTGCAGCCATTTTCTTCCCTCAAACACCCCAAGAGTTCTCTTCCCTTCCATTAGAGACTACTCCACCTTGTTTGAGTGATTCTCTCACAGTAGAGGGCTAAAAATTCAGGGAAATCAAGCAATGGAGATGTCCCTGGGGATGAGTCTAAGCTCTGCATCTGCAAACTCTCATTTTACGATTTATAGAAAAGTTTATCTTATTGATTTCAGAGGACATTTGAGGATATCCCCGTTAACTCCAAAACCTCATTTTAGATATTAGATAAGAGAATATTTTACAAATTATCATGCAGATGTCGGTGTTGTTGGCATTGTTGAAGGCTTAAGTATTATTAAGTAGTATTATTATTGTGATATTAGCATAGAATGTTGGGGAATTAAAGGGATTATGTATTATATTAATTAGCAACAATTTATGCTTTCAGTAATACCTTTAATTATTAAAATCTCTGTCTTGGGGAGAAACAGCTAACACCAGGTTATCAAATAACTACATGGTATGACCCCTTTTGTGTATACAGTAACTCTGTTCTACAAGCATGTCTAGTTCATTTTTTACTGGGATTCTATATAATTAAGTATGACTTTTACTTCAAGGGAACATTTTAGAATATTAAGAGTAAAGTTAGTCCTATGAGAAATTCAGCAGAAGGTGTTTACATAAAAACAGACTGAACGCTAATTCCTTTGTAATGAACACTCCTTCAGAACCTCTCCCTTCCTTCTCACCCCCTCTCCCCTTTATCCCTGCCACAATCTATCCAACTGCTGGTGCAAACATTATAGTGACTTTCTGTTGCTGAGATTTTTTAGAGGTTCATGCACAACACTATAATACCATATTACTTGTATAAATCAATAAATATTTACAGCATACTAATCTTAATATTGCCATTACATGGACAATGCTTACTAAGCTATCTCATGTCAGGTTGAACATGAAAAATAATGTTTGTGTTGTCCACTGGAGTAAAGGGCCAAGGCAACTCCCAGCAAAAAGGGACCAATCCAGAAGCTATGACTGCCCCAAGCCCTACACAGCTGGGACAAAGAAGGTTAATATAACTTGGAACATTTCTAACCACCTGAGCATATCACAGAACCTGCTTGGAAAGATGTGGGATAAACAGGAAAGCATAAGGCAATGGAAGACAACGTGGTGTAGCAGTTAACCAATTGGTTCTGGAGTCAAGTCCAACCTCTTTCATTTCTAGTTCTGTGGCCTTGTGTAAGTTATCTGCCACTCTGTACCTTGGTTATTATTTGTAAAATGTGGATTGGGGTCGTAGCACCTACTTACAGAGTTGTTATGAGGGTTATAGTTGTAAAATACTCAGAACAGTGCCTGGTGTACAGTGAGTTCTACATGAATGGAGTTAAGAGGTCTAGTTTCAAGTCCTAACTCATGCCATATGATTGTGAGCAAGTTGTTTTGCCTCTTCAGCCCACATTGCTATTACCTGTAAATGAACAAATGTTTGTAAAGTGTGTCATTGCTAGAGCACCCCTCATCCTGGTTCTTCTATGAGAATCACATTGTACATGTTGTTCCAGCACCCGCCTCCATTTGCTGGAAAAGTTTCTGAAAAGTGTTCCAGTTTAATGATAATTGTATTGTTGTATTGTCATCTAAATGTCTTCAGCAATGTTAATGGCCCATAAACCTGGAAACCTGAAGGTTATGGCTGCTTCTGGGGAAAGCTGTTTTGAGGAGTGGTTGGGATAAACACCCAAGCACAGATCATCTCAGAGCAAAGGTGCAGAATTGAGGAAGAAACCTAGAGTCTATGACCAGGCTATCATCCTGGATTTATGTGAGGATGTAAAGGAGAAAAATGAGGCACAAACTGGAGGGGAATGTGGTTGAAGAAAAAGTAAAGTTTCGTGTGTGCTAAGATAGAGATATGAGTGTATTCATATGCTAAAAGCACAGCACCAGTATGGAACACGAGGCTCAGAAACAGGAGAGCAAATGGATGATGGATGGAGTGAGATGCCAGAGGTAGTGAAAGGGGAGTGTAGGGTCTCAAATCCTCTCTCCAGGAATCAGTGAATGTTATATTGGCAACTGGATGACTTAATTGAGCTCTCTGATTTCAATGATGCCCACAAAAGAGATAAGCACATGTTAAATTCTAGGCTATCCCCAGTTGATTTCTGTACTTGCAGTTGGTGAAGAAATAGCAAAATGATAGAGATTGATTTCAGTCTTCTCAGGAGGCCTGGCTGGCACTGATAATACAGTTGATACTATAATTACTCTGGGAGTCTTTGGGCCAGAGCTCCCCTGAAGCCAACATCAGAGAAATCTCATGGGACTGTCACTCTTCACAGAGGTTGAGACATCCCACCAATGTGAGGAAAACATCCCCACCAGACAAATCTGCAATCCATCCAATGCCTGCAAGTTCCTTAATGGAACACATCGAAAAAGGGTTTATCAGGCACTACCTCTAAAAATATTCTTTCTAAGGTTGTGCTTCTGATTGTAGGTCTCATGATACTCCAGTTCTTCAGGATCTCTCCAGATCAGTCTCTGTCACCAGGGAGCATCACAAATTATCTTATTCTGGCCTTTACTGTCTTTAATTGGCAACTAATTTCTCCAATGTCTACTTGATGCTGCATTCTCTCAACCCTTCTTATACTGCTGACCTTCATGACCTGGGGCAACAGGACATACATCCATCAATTGAACTATTTATTCATTGACTTATTCACTCACAAAGCATGTGTCAAGCAATGTATTGTGTACTAGGGACTCATAGATGAAGAAGACACAGAATCTTCAAGGAGCACAATAGTCAGTGCACAAATCACTCCTCCCGGAAGGATTGGACCACCCAGACCAACAGGCCCACTCACAATTTCTCAAAACACATTATGCTTACCCTTTCTTGGAAGTCTTCTTTGACTATAGGCCTTCCTTCTCCCACCAAGTTTATAATCCTGCTCAAATCAATTAGTTTGTTTTATGTTGCAAATAACAGAAAAATAACACATCTAATTTAAATAATGAACAAATGATTTGGTTCACGCAACGTGAAGCCCAGAAGTAGAACAGGCATCCTGGTTGCCAGAGTTTAGTGTCATAGGCTGAGCTCTGCTAGACACTCAGCTCTGTTCTCCTCTATGCATTGGGGTCATTTTAATGCTCACAGAGGCAAAAAAAAAAAAAAAAAAAACTGTGATATTTTCCAGAGGATGAGAGAAAGTGGGAAAATTTTTCGGCACACTTCCTCCTACTTCTCATTGATCTGAAATGGACCATGAGGCCAGCAGGAAAACAGCTATGCATTGAGAGCTTGCTTTAGGTCTGGGTAGCCCACACCAATTACTGTAGTAAGGCAATCAGATTACCTTGATCAGGAATAGGATCAGAATCCACTGCTGGAGTTGATGATGGAGGTAATCCCCAATAGCTCATGGCTGCCCTATAAAGAGATGGTACAGATTGATGTCAACTGATCATTGGTAGATGGCAGGAGCATAGTGTGGGAACAGGAACATCCACTAGGGCTCTGCACCTGACATGAGTGGGAAATATCCATCACATCTGGAATCAAAATCCCCACATGATCTAGCCTCCAACTGCTGGACAGAAAGGCCTTACTATGCTAAATATTCCAGAAGGAAGGCCTCTTCCACAGCACTTTCCTCTGCTCAAAGATATCTGGGATATTTGTTCCAAGCAAAGTTAATAGACAGACCCAGAGCATAACTGAATTATTCCCAAACTGTTCTATTTATCTGCTGGTAGATTGGCCTGTGGAGATAGAATGAAATACTTTCCACTTTGTCTCAGTTATAGAGCTTGTCTTTTATTCTATGTCTCACACTATTTTTCAAAGGACAAGGAGACAATCTAAGAATCATCCTGCATCCATAGGCTTATTTTCATGTAAAGGTTAAAGAAAAGACTCCTTGGAAATATTTCATTCTGAGTGCAGAAGCAAGAATTATGGGATTTCTAAGAGAATTTGTGAACAATTCGGCAAAGAGTAAGACTATGGGTGTATATCCCAGCCTCACCCATGAACTGAGAGTGAAAGGAATGCTACAGCATGAAGCAAAGTGGCACCCCAGGGAAAGACATAGTGTCCTGGGTCATTCTCCAAAGTGATATCATTTGTTCTGCTCTGAGAAGGACCTGTGTGTGTGTAAAAGTCATCAAGTGATAGGGATTATAATACAGCCACAGATTATCAGAACAGGAGGAACCCTTGGAAGTCATTTCACCATCTTGCAAAAACTTAAGGCAAGGCATATCAGGTAGCTCCTCCAACACCACTTTCCTAAGGGAATAACAGTTTACAGGAGCCAAAGACAAAAAGAAAACAGAAAGTGCCACACAATATGATTTGGCAGAACCAAAAAGTAGTGATGGGTCAGGACCATAGCAGATTTCTAAAACTTGGAGTTGGCACCAAGAATGGACAATGATGCTCAGACAAGAGGTAACTGAGGCCCATTCCAGAGGGAGTCAGAAATCTTAGGTTCTGACCAGAGGCCAATTCTCAAGCCAGTGTCAGTAGCAAGAATCTGAGGCTTCCTGCCAAGTGACTTCTCTGCTGCTTCTGCCAGATTTTATTGACTGATTTTCTCTTGTATCGGCAGCTCTTGCACTGAGATACTTTGAAGGCATTTTGTCTTTACAGTCCTACAGATTCCACTCCAGAAAGGGGAGGAAGAGGCTGTTGTACAAGTATTTGAGGATTTATTTTGTGCTCAGCTCTGTGCTGCTTACTATGGGCTCCCTGACTTCCTGTCTCTCCTCCTACATAAACCACACATACTCACATATACTCTCACACATGCATGTGCATACACTCACGTATGTACTTACACTCACACATAATCACATTCATGTGCACTCACACTCTCTCATACACATTTATATTCACTAACACACATTTAAATTTGTTGTGTTAGTTCCCTTGTCCCTGAGTCTTTTTGGGTTTATGTGTCACACTCCCAAATTCCTCTAGCTCTACTTACAAAAAGGAGTTAAAAGCATGATCCTCTCTGATTGCTACCTTTAAAAAGGGTGGCTGGCACCCAGAGAAACTAGGTTTGATATTTTCATCTTAATCATTTCCAGAATAGTCCTGAGCATCTACTATGAATAAATTCTCTGTCAGATTGGAGCTAGAAATAGTGGGATACAAAAATAATTATCAAGGAGAAAGGAATAACTAAACTGTATGCCTGTACAACTCATATGCATGAAAGAACATGATACCTGCTTTAAAATTAGCTTTGAGTATACCAAAGGAGAGAAAGTACTTCTTTTTTTATATCCAATGCTAATAAAGACAGATAACTTTATCCAATGTCTATTATGAACAGGCATGGTACAAAATGTTCCATATTTTCCCATTTAATCCTTGCAATCACAGGGCAGGTAAAACATGTCAGCCTTCTATAAATGCAACTTTTCACTATCAAAGAGAGTACTTCTTACTTTCCAGAAGAGACATTTGGGCTGAACCTTTAATGACAGGCAGGAACTTGACTGGGGATCCCCAGAGGTCATGGCAAGCGTGGGATCAAAGGCTTCTGGGTAGAATGTGTTGACTGACCATACTCAGTCAAAGGGGAATGGTAATGTGTCTGGTTTGGACATACAGGAAGTTTCAGGAAAAAGTGAAGGAGACACGCAATCCTCAGAGAGGCAGGCATTCACTATACCAGGGTTTCATACCTGGCTCAATAAACTCCTCAGCAAAAAACCAGATCAAGTGTTTTTACTTTGTTTGTTGAGACCTTTTGCAGCCAGATTACCTGCCAAAAACCCCTGAAGGTCTCTTGTTCCATTCCATTCTATTCTCTGTAGCACATCCAGCAGGCTTCCTATAAACATCCAGCCACTCCCCCATGTAGGAAGTGCTTTGCATTCTTTCTTCATCCTGCACCATTCTCTGAACAAACAAACAGTACTCCTAATTTTATAACTTCAGGACAAGCCTTCATGATACCCCTGCACCAGTCCAATAGCTCTGCTCCCTGCCCAAGGTCTTCACCCTGGCAGCCACACTTCCTACAAAAACCAGCAGAGTAAACTTTCTGAAAAAGCAATTTTGGTCACATCATTCCCCAACTTAAAGCTCTTTCAAAACTCACTACTGGAAGCAAATAACCAATTAATAAGTTCAACGTGTTTTGATAGAGGGAAGCACAAAGGTGGAACACCCAAACAGGCTAAAAAGAAGTTCAGGAGAATTTCCAGTCAAACTGATGTCTGATGTAAATAATAAAGAATCCTGAGATCTCTGCAGGCAAACAACCATCAGAGAGAGTGTTCAAAACAAGCAGTGGCAAAGGGGAAAGGACTTGTAGCTGAAAGCACCCCCGTTCAGGGAACTCCATGCACTTAGAAACACTGAAACAGGGACTTATGGGGAAATAGTACCAAATAGGATCATCAGGAAAGCAAAGACCCTGAAACTCCCTGTAATCCCAAGATTTCGGGCTTGCAGTGGTTGCATCTCAGGCACACTCAGAGACCTACTGCTGCTGGGTGTGTCTTTCAGGTCTCTAGTCCTCCTGATCTCTCATTCCTTGAATCTGAGATTCATAGAATCAGATTCCTGCCCCACTTCAATTATATCAATCCCAAGAGTGTCTCTATCTCGTATCTATGGTCTTTTCTGTATTTGATTAGAAATTCCTCTAAAGAGGAGGCAGGGGGAAGGCTTTGAAGAAAGCTCCTTTCTTGAAGATGAGGGCATTCAGAGTGCAGAAAGGGGAATAAAGTTCTGTTTCTTGGTAGACCCAGGCAGGTGAAAAACATTTCTAAGAGCCTGAAGCAGAAATGTCTATGATTCATGGAGTAATGTCGGCACCGGTCATATGAGCCTCCCATGAAAAGAATTGTAAGGGAACTTGAGCTCCAAGGACAATTGCTCTGTAATGGGTTTCAGCACTCAACACCACGGGCCTGCAAGATTCAAAAGAAAAGATTAAACCCCAAGGGTATAGGAAAACAGTCTCTGTCTATTTGTCAGAGAGAATAAGCTTCCCTCCACCTCCCACCCCACACATGCGCCAGCTTTCAAGAATAACCTCCACCCAGGATTGGCAGGGCTGCTGTTACTGCCCAGTCCAGCAGCTGTTTTGGTGTTTTAGTGTTTCCATTCAATTTAGTTTAGTTCAGTGGGTTTTCATAAAGCCCCTACTCTGTGCAAAGTTCTATGGTAAGTGCTGAGGATACAGGAATAGAATTAGACATCATCTCTTGCCTCTAGAAGTTTAAATCCTAATTGAAATGGACAGACATATTGTCAGGTCGTGGATAGATGGTTTTTTAAGAAATTTAACTTAAATGGTATCCACCTCTACTCCAGGCTAAAACCAGCTGCCTTTGAATCCCAATTCAAGAACCACCTCTTCAGGGATCCCAACTCCCACCTCCAGTATGGGGGAGATAAGACAGGCACTCAATGCCTGATTTCTCCCCAGCAAGGAAAGAAAAGGTCCTGGAAAAGATTTCAGACAATAAGGAGCTGGGGGTACATTTTAGGGCACAAGGACTCTAATGTCTCCCTACATCACAATAATTTTTTTAAACCCCAAGTCCTTTCAGAAGCACTGTCTCAGTTTTGCTAAACTGGCCATCCTAAAACCTAAGCATGGATCGTTGTCACCACTTTACAAATGAGGAAACTGAGGCAGAGAGAGAGAGAAAAAAAATACCCATGTTTACAAAGCAAGATGGACTACAAAGCCAGAGGATAGCTGGGGCCTCTTCCCAGTCCTCCTCAGTAACTTTCTCAGCTGATCTCTGGAGTTGTCTTGAATGGCAAGTTTTATCAAAGTTTACTTTTCTTCTGTTGCACAAAAAGGATGGTTTTTCATAAGTAAATAGCTGAGAAGGTGAATCTGAGAGAAGGAAAAGGGTTTTTGTGTTTGTGTCTGAGAGCCCCCTAGGTGTCCGCTGGGCCATCATCTCCAGAAAGGTCAACGTGGCTGAGGGATATAGGTAGGGAGTAGGAGCCAGGTCCTTTTCCAGAAGCTTTGTCTTGAGTCCAGAGGTTTCACCTTCTACATGGGGGCCCTGACTTCATAGAGTAGATTTGAGGACTATTTAGAGAAGAAGTTAACCAATTCCCAGGACAGGTCCTGGAACCCAGTAGACCCACAATAGGTATAGCCGGTCTTAGTACCAGAAGATCAGTACTCATGAGGTAAGACATTAGAAGCTGAGCAGAGTGGCTTGCCTAAGATCACAAAGCTAGGTGATGACAGACACAAGTTTTCTGAGTGCCAGTCGGCTCTCTGCCCACTGGACTTCCCCAGACATCATAGGCCTAGACTTTCTGGCTTCCGTGAAATCAGATTACCCCAGCCTGGGTGGGGTTTCTCTTTTCACTGACAGCAATTCTTCAAGCATGAAATGAAAACTTCCTCTCCATTGTTCCTGAAGCATCTACTAGAGGAAGTTGCTAACACTTCCCAGTGCAACCAGAAGTATGTCAGAGCATCAGGCCAGGAGAGGATGTGCTTTGTTGATTTCCATAAAGAGAAGTCCCAGAGTTCAGAAATCCAAGCTTAATTGTCTACTCCACCTTGACCCCTGCCCCTCTAGTTTGCAGCCCTTTTGAGCACTTGTCAGCCTCCCTTGCAGTAACCAGACTTTCATCTGTTCAGCACTTATGAAACATGCACTATGTGTTGAGCACTTGACCACTTTTGCCACCCACAGCTAGTTGATAAGTTCCTCGAGAACACGGTTCATGCCTCGTTCTTCCCTGGCATGTCCACAGCTCCAGGCGCTATCCTGTGCACAGAGCAGTAGACTCAGGGACTTTGTGGACAAGCTACAGGCAATTCTGTTTGTAAGTCCAATATTCTCACTTCTAAAATGAGCGCCATTCTTCTCCCTTACTCCTCGGGATAGAAGGTAGGACAGAGGTGAGGGCTATGGCTGTGAGTCATCCAGATGGAAACTGCAAGACCAACTTAGGAATATGATCTCGTTTCTCCCTGAGAGTTTCTTCATGTTTTAATCTTTTAAAAACATCTTTATTAATCCTCTCTATATGTTGGACAATCTGCTAGGCACATTTGCATCCATCATTTTATTTAACCCTCAGAACCCTCTGATGATATAGACAAAAATATTCCTCTTTTGTAGTCATAAAATAAAGGCCCAAAGAGATTGAATGACTTGCCCAATGTTCATCTTGGAAAGGGCAGATGAGATTCTAACCTAGGTTTTCACTCCTTGCTGTGACACTCACTGCATTTAATTTGTGCAACTTTATTCCACCAAATGCGTGTGCATATACAAACACAGATTACCATGGTATCTAGCAATTCATGATGAGCCAATCCTACTCAAGGATAAATTAATAATATTGAGTCTTCTACATATTCCCACTATTAATGGCAAAACTATTGCATGCGCTGGGGATGGTAGAGCTGAATAATTAGGAGCACGGTATTTGGAGTGATGCTGTTTCCATCAACTGTTAGCCAAATTACCAATCTCCCCGTGCCCCAGTTTCCTTGTTAATAAAATGGGACAATAACAACTATATATACTTCGTAAGTTTGTGGTAAAAATTAAATTAATACTACAAGTAAACCAAGAGAAACAGTGCTTGGGACATGATTTAACCAATGAGATATAAAATGTTGTTACCATGCACTAGGCATAGTGCTAGGTACTTTACATGTATCATTAGCTTGACCTCTTCCAACAACCCTGCAGAGTAAGTAACTGCATCCTCATTTTTAATGTGAAGTAGATAACCCTCTGAAAATTTCAATCACATGCCAAGGACTACACAACTGGAAAAAGAGATGAGGGACATTTTGGCCTGTCCTGTGTTAGAGAATATTAATTCCAAAGAACCAAGCCAAGATGCAACTTGAGTTCTGCTCACCTATGTTTAAATAATAACACTTGAACAAGATCCTTGATCTTTCTCAGCCTGAAATCTCCACACAGGTCTCTGCTGATCTTCCTACATTTTTGCCCTTCAGACACTTCATGTGGTCAAAACTTCTTTTGCAAATCTGAATTGTTTAAAAAGGCCATTCTACTAGCCCCAGCAGAAAAGGGACCTAGGAAGAATTGCCCAAGAGTCTCTGCTTCTCTGTGACTATATTCTTGGAAGTCTCAGATAGTTGGGATAACTCAGCTCAAATCTGTCTTTCATGTCTATCCCTATGTTAGCATTCTTTCCAATACCTGATATTTATTTTTCATTAACAATGAAAGAGCCAGCAAGCCCCCTTTGACATGCTTACCTGGATATCTGGAACCAAAGGCATGTCAAACAACATTCATTTTAATTGGTACATTTCAAACAATGGACTGATGACTATCTATCTGGTAATGCCTCAAGAGTTTCAAGCAGGTTCTCATCAAAATGACAACCTTTGGAAATTATTTCCAGACATCTGCTACCTTCCTCGTTCTACAACATCATCGTCATCGTCATCATCAAAACAATGGCATGGAGCATCTATTCCGCTGGCTCATTTTAAAAATTAAGATACAATTTAAATCCAATAACATTTACTTTTTGAGATGTATAGGTGGATAAGTATTGGCAAATCCATTTATAAACATTTTCATCTCCGTGACATTTGCATTAATTCCCTTCCCCAGTTTCCAGGCCCTGACAACCACTGATCTGATTTCTGTCATTACAGTTTTGCTATTTCTAGAATATTCCATACATGGAATCATGCTAAACGTGGCCTTTTTTATCTGGCTTCCTTTGCTTAGCATAATGATTCTGAAATTCAGCTTTGTTAGACCCACTGTTTCTTATTCCTCAGGGACCTTCAGAATCTTGGGACATGTAAATGTAAATATTGTTCAGATGTTTAGCCTCACCCTTCAGAAAATCAAGATTATCTTGTCTAGAGTGAAGGGCAGTTTTGTCGTTTTTTTTAAGGAAGCTCCCATGGTAAGATAACATAAGAGAAAATTTAAGTGACCTTGGGTATGGTGATGACCTTTTAGATACAACACCAAAGTCCTTATCCACAAAAGAAAGAATTGATAAGCTAGAATTTATTAAAATTAAACATTTCTGCTTCACAAAAGACACTGTCAAAAGAATGAAAAGACAAGCCACAGACTGAGAGAAAATATTTGCAAAAGATATATCTGATAAAGACCATTATCCAAAAATGGAAAGAACTTTTCAAACTCAATAATAAGAAAACAAACAGCATAATTAAAAAATGAGCCGAAGACCTTTACAGACACTTTGCCAGAGAAGATATCCAGATGGCAACTAAGCATACGCAAAGATGCTTTACATTGTATGTCATCAGGGAAATGCAAATTTAAAAAATAATGAGAGACAACTATAAACCTATTAGAATGGTCAAAATTCAGAACACTGGCAATACCAAAAACTGGTGAGGATCCAGATCAACAGAAAATCTCATGCCTTGCAGATGGGAATGTAAAATTGCGCATCCACTTTGGAAGAGAGTTGGGTGGTTCCTCACAAAACTAAAATACTCTTATCCTACAATCTAGCACTCACACTCCTTGGTATTTTTCCACAGGAACTGGAAACTTATGTCCACACCAAAACCTGTTCATGGTTACTTACAGTAGCTTTATGCAAAATTGCTAAAATTTTGAAACAACCAGAATATCCTTCAGTAGATGAATAGATAAATAAGCTGTGGAATATCCAGATTATGGAATATCACTCAGCACTATAAAGAAATGAAAAGTTATGGAGAAAACTTAAATGCCTATTACTAAGTGAAAGAAGCCAATCTGAAAAGACTACACTCTGTGTAATTCCAATTATATGACATTCCAGAAAAGGCAAAACTATGTACACAGTAAAAAGATCAGTGACTGCCAGAGTTTAGGGAAAGTACAGGTGATTTTAAGGGCAGTGAAATCACTCTGTATGATGCGATACTGGTAGATATGTGTCGTTACACATTTGTCCAAACCCATAGAATATACAACAGCAAGAGTAAACCCTAATGTAAACTATGGACTCAGCGATATTGATGTATCCATGAAGATTCACCCTTTGTAACAAAAGTCCACTCTGGTGGGAGTAATAGTACTGTGAAGGCAAAAAGTATATGGAAAATCTCTTCATCTTCTTCCTAATTTTGTTGTGAGCCTAAAACTACTTTTAAAAATAAAGTCTATTTTTAAACAACAAAAACAAACATTTCTCCAGGCATCCAGGTTTGAGAACCACACCACCAGTTGTTCTACATCTATCAACTCCAATCCTGACCATAAACATGACGAGTGTTATTATCCTATTTTGTAAGTAAGAAAAACAAAGCTTTAACAGGTTAAATATCTTGCCTTAAGATCACACAAGTAATGATTGGAAAAGTGAGATTCAAATTCAAGTCTGCCTTCTACCCAGTCCACATATCTTCTCCTAGACTGCTTCAGGCAAAGGGAGCCAATCTCCCACTGTGACAAAGAAGCAGTTCTGGCACTCAGAAGAGGCCATGGAAAATTTTTACTTTAAAAAACTAGCTCCTGTTATGCGGCTGGAGGTGGGTGGAAAGCATCTAAACAATTTTCAGAGCATGATAACTATGCTTCATGCTTCAACAGTATAAAAATGGCTGAGCAGAAATTTACCAAACTTTCAGAAGGAAAAAAAAAAAAAGAAAAATCACCTTTGGGTTCAGAATAAGCCTGATAAATTCCAGCCCAAAGGGGGAGTCAAAGAACGTTAAAGGTTGCCGAGATTCAGACTTATAATAAAAAGACTCCACAATGATAACTATAGCAACACTGGTGCTGTCGGACAAGCAGTCTGGTCTCAGAGGTCAGATTGGCCGGAAGAAAAATTAAAAGCTCCCTCCAGCCTTTGGGTCTATATATACACACTAACTGGACTTGTCTGGGAAGATGTTTCTTTCCTTTGCTTACAGAGTTCCACAGGAAACAGAAGTAAACCTGGTGGGACCTGTTTGTCAGAAAGAATACTGAATGCTGTAGACATTTTAGAATGAAGAACAGTTTCTTTGTAGTTAACTAGCAACCCAGGAAATCGTAGTTTTCAAAGTACATTGAAGTTATTTGAAATTAGAAACACTATCATCTTTAACAATCTTTGGACTTGTACGTAGTCTGTGCAAGACCAAGTGCTGAGAATACAATTGTACATTTGGCTTTTTTGCATATGACATTATACAGTAGAACGGTATACCAGCATTTTTTTTCTTTGTAGCCAGAGGAATGTCAACAAATGTCTATTTTAATAAGTGAACAATCCCATCTTGACCAATTCACTCAGTAGTTGAAACATATTCACACATCCCACAAGACCCCTGAAAAGACTGAGTGGGTTTGTGAGGGTGTAGGAGCTCGTATGTGAGGGTATCTCCTGTGGCTGCCCAGGGACAGCACCCAGGACAGATGGAACAGAGTTTTCAAGCCCCACTCCATCCTCAGAAGCCACTGAAGGGCTCGCAAAGAGTTCAGATACCTAGCCTTAGTTGCGTGTGAGTTTGCTGGGGCTGTTGTAATGAAGTACCACAAACTAGGTAGCTTAAACAACAGAAATTTGTCTTATAGTTCTGCAGCCTGGAAGCCTGAGATCAAGGTGTTGATAGTGTCATTTCCTTTGAACTGTGGGGAAGACTCTGTTCTAGGCCTCCCCCGACCTCCAGTGATCGTTGGCCATCTTTTGTAATCATTAACTTCTGCTGCATCGCCCTACCTCCGTCTTTACAAGGCATATTATCCCTGGGTGTGCTCCTGTGTCCAAATTTCCCCTTGGCCTAAGGACACAAATCATATTAGATTAACCATAATAATCTAGTTGATTTCATCCTAACTTCACTGACTATATCTACAAACACCCCATTTCTAAACAAGGTCACATCTGAGGTACTGAGAGCTAGGACTTAGGAATCTGTGGGTTACACAGTTCAACCTCTTTACCTGGGATTCCACCAATGGCCCAGATGAGTTACCTGCCCGGGTAGATAAGTGTAACTTAGAATGGCGGTATCACCCTTTGATAAACCCCATCACAGGAAGAAATTAAAATGCACACTCATACAAACACATGCCTTTTTTCCTCCTCATTCCTCTCACCCCAAAATACCTCCTCTTTGTTGTCCTAAGCTCATTTTCTCAGATCAAAGGAGAAAGAAGATTGGAGTGTGGTTGGGCAGGGGATATCTACAGAAGTTTGCTATGAAGAGGGAACATATTCGACTTGGCATCAGGGTTCACATCTACTGACTCCCCACTGGTGACTACAGTAAGAGCCAGAGTTTATATTTACCAATAGAGTGATTTATATTGTATAATGTCCAAGGTCTGTGAAAGTTTGTACTTATCCCTAAAGTTGTTTGCTATTCCAAACACCAAATAAAATTGAACATCCATAAATAACATGTTCTTCTGTGTGACAAATCCAAAGAAATGGTATCTGTTCCTAAAGCCACTTGATGTACATTCAATTTTCTTGGAAAAGGACACTGCCAAAAGCTAAACATATAATCTGTGCATGTAAAACAGCATGGAGGTGTCGTGAACTTGCTATCAAATGAGGAGGAAAAGAAAAAAAAAGATTTATAACCAAATTTCACAATGATTTACAACAATTATTAAGAGTATCATAAATACTTGCTCCAAACAAAGAGCAGGGTCTTTTTTTAAACTAAAGGTAAGTTTCTAGTCAAGAAAAAATATACAGAGAATATCTACAAATCAAGGAGTCCTCTATGTACTCTCTGTGTTACAAACATTTGTGTTTTGTCTAAGATGGTAGTTACATGTCTGTGGGGTGGGGAGTGCTGTGTGGTATTCTGGGTCATTAATAATTCAGTCTGCACATAAGCCAGAGTGATCTGTGAAAATATAAATCAAATCATGTTGCACTCCTGGTCAACACCCGTCAAGTGTTTCAATTCCACTATGAATAGAGTCCAAAGCCCTTGCTGAACCTGGACCCTCCCTGCTTCACCAACCCCTCACGCTCAATGGATTGGAATAAGAAAGGAAACTGTAGAATTACAGCCCTTAAGAGCAGTGGCAGAGTTAAGCAGACTAGCCTCTGTTGATTGTAAGAATCTGATAATAGAAGACTAAACACATTATAAAAGGTATTCACCAAATGCCTCTCTTCAAGAGAGACCTCCATGCTTTTCCCAGTCATTCACTCACAACAGGACTGGAGAAAGGCAAGAAAGATGCTTAGAGTGTGAAATTTAGGGAAATACTTTAAATTTAAGGAGTGTGAAAATTAAAGAAATTTAAGGGTGGTGCAAGTGTTTCTTTCGATTTTGCGTGCTAGGTGCCTCTCTTGCCTCACTCTAGGCCTCGCCCCATCAGGCATAATGAAAATCCCGTAGTTAATTAAATTTGATTTAGATCTGCTGCCCCATCATGCACCCAGCTGGCTTCTGATTAGCCTAGTAGGCCTTTGTAAAGGAAACAAAGATGAATTGGGACAGAGTCTGAACTGACAAGTTTATGATCTAACAGGGGATGTGATACAATTAGCTTAATTCTCAGGAGACCATGTCAAGTTCCCTAACAGAGGGCTGTGCAACTAGGGATGACACAGGAAGAAATGACTCCATGGGCTTTGTATGGCTTCCAGTAGGACATCACAGTTGGGAGGCAGATTGACGGATGAGCAAGATTTTGACAGGTGAAGCTGAAAGTGGAAAGAGTCTCAGCAGAAAGAAGAATGTGAGCAAATGTGTTTTTTGGTTTTGTTTTGTTTTTTTAAAAAGGCGGTATAAGGTGAAATTATGCACAAAGTGTAAAGGAAAAGGTTTAAAGGGCATTTTATGCTTAGCCTATGAATGTCTGGATGTCATCAAAGCCAACTCAGCTCTTCAAGCCTGACATTTTTTCTGTCATTTTCTTTCTAATGAGTATAGGAGCTTAGCTCTCAAATGTTAATTTTACTCCTATGCCCATGTTAATGACAGGATTGATAATGACAGGTAGCTGATAGAAAAGGTGATTCTCTTCCACACAGACCTTTAAACTGTGCTCAGGGTTGATTCTTTCATCATGTACTAAAGAAGAGTTTCCTCATCCAGACCTAATGAGACTCCGCACAGAAAGGTAACGGGCTTCAGCACACCGGCCAAGGGATTCAATGCACTAATTAAAATGCAATGCTGCCCAAGCCACCCAGTTTCCAAAGATCAGCAATGCCAAGAAGTCAATGAGGCTAAAAGTTCAAATTGGTGAGTGGAGCCAGGAGCACAGTCCCAGCCGGGAGGCCCCAGAACAGCGCCAAGCAGTCAGGCAGCTCCCACTTGGAGAGACGAAATGCTTTCCAATGGCTGCGTGTAACTCATAATAACATAATTTTATTCTTAGAAGCAATTTCCATTACTGGCCCTGTTTATTATCACATTATTTTCTCAATAGCAGCAATAAACACACTAAACTCTCCCTGTTTGCTCACATTTTTATTACTGTTCACAGTCGTCAGGAAAGGGTAAGCTGTGAAGAATGTGCTCATTATCTGGGATCCCCTATGCTGCCGGCCTCACTGCCAGCCTGAGAGCCAGGACTGCTCCCCGGAGGGCAGCCAGGAGCCAGAGGCCTGCCCCAAGGGCCAGAGCGAACCAGGAGGAGCCAGACAGGTTCTCAGCTCGCAGCGACCATCAAGTAATATATTTCATTCTCCTCACTTGTGGTTTTGACCTAACACAAAAGATATGAATAAATAACACAAGCATAGGGTTGAGTACTTTGAAGACTGGTTTTCAAACTGTTAGTCATGGTCCTTCAGGGGTGAGGAAACAAATTTCATGGATCATGACTAGTAATTTGCAAATGAAAGGATAAATAGAAAACAATGTGGCAGTAGAGTCTTAGCCCAAAAAGCTTTTGTTTTGGTTGTGTGTGTGTGTGTGTGTGTGTGTGTGTGTGTGTGTGTGTATGGAGTGCATGCATTGAGCCATGTTAATTTTTTTTACCACAAGATGATGTCAAAAATGCTTGAGAAACACAATTTATGACTCAAAGTTTCAAGGAAAATGCTACAGTCATGAAATAAAAAGAGTTCACCTTAAAGTTGGAAAGAACTGGGTTTGAATCCTAACCTTCACACTTACTAGCTGTGTGACTTTGGGCTAATCATTTCTAACTTCACTTCTGCCACTTGAGAATGGGAATAGAACATCTGCTTCACCAGGGCTATTGTGAGAAGTAGCAGGCAAATGTGTGTGGTAGAAACAGCAAATGACCTGAAATCAGAACTCAGGGATGTCTGCTCAGCTCTGTGACTCATTAACCATGATTGAGCATGGCACCTTATCTCTTTTGGCATCAGTCTCATCATCTGTAGCATGTGGGTAATGACATCTACCTCACAGGTTTGCTGTGAGGATTAATGAGATAAAAAGATGAGAATGTGCTTTGTGAATTGGAAAGTGCTATAAAATGTGAGGGCTTGTTATTTCTACTTTAACATTGATGCCGTTCTCAATGGACCCCAGTAGGCCATAGCTAAGGCCGTGGCTGAGTAAAGCCAGGCGTCTCCCAAGGTACATTGGCTGAGTGGCAGGGCCTCAGAGAGAAAACCAAGATTTTGACGACTCTCCATGTGTTTTGCTTCTCCTCTAAGGACTTCAAAAAGTTTAGCTGTGCTTCAGGGCACTCCTATTGATTATGAGAATAAGATTCATCCACAAGGAGATAAACTGGAAGAAAGGGGCAGCCCTGAGACCCCATTTTAAATATGTTACATGATACAATTACAAATTATTCTCTCTGCTGACTGCAGCCTTTAAAAAATATCCCAGTCCAGTATGAACTGAGCTATAAGATGGATGATCATTCTCAATCCTTGCTGAGTACAGGGTCATCCATACAACCATTTCAAAATAAACATTCCAGGGCTGTTCCATGGAGAAACTGTGAGTTGGCCTGGTGGCATTTAATGGTGTGACCTTTCTTAAAACCTCCTTGGTGACTGTTATAACATACCCAGTTTCAGAGACTGTCTACCTGTGAAAACAAGAAAACAGGGCAGCCCTGAGATTTAGATTTGTTCTCTATAGAGGTAGAGGACATGTCCTTGCAAAGTGGTTCTCATACTTAGGTATGCTTAAGAATTTCCCCAGGATGTTATGAAGCTTGAAAGATCCTGGACCTCCCCCTCCCAGAGATTCCACTAAGGTGGGGCCAAGGACCCTACAGGATTGATAAGTACCCCAAGGTGCTTCTGAGGAAGATGGAAAAGAACCAGCCTTTTGAAGAACACTGCAAATTACTGGCAAATCACTTCATCTCTCTTAGTCTGCTTCATCAACTCCAAAATGGGATAATCTCACTCTCTGTGTGTCACCCTTACAGAGCTTTATGGGGCAAAAGAGAATGGTAATTTGTAAATTGCAAAGCACTGTAAAGGATGTTTATTATGATTTACCAGATAGTAGCTGTAACTCAGAGCAGAAAAAATCTGCAGGACCAAAACCATGTTTCTGATCGATCCCAGACTATATCCTAAGGGACCAAAAAAAAAAAAAAAAATACACACAAGATTCCTCTGAAACCCAAACAAGATAATGAAAAGACCAAGCCAAATATAGTTTCTCATTCATTCATCTATCTGATTCTTGTTTAATTTTCCCTGGTGTCTTTGTTTTAGACCTATAGGACAGTGCTTATTTTCAAGGACAGGTTAAAATAGTATATTTATATACCTCATGAAGGATTGAATAAGTTAAAAATTCTCATATGTGCAAACTATTGCGGTTAAAAATACACAAGTTGAGGACTAAATCTTCAGATACCATGACTTTGATAAAACTGGGTCCCAGTAAAGCCCTTGATTCAGATTATCAGAGCTGAAGGTATCTAATGTCCCTTGTATACAAAAAAATAAAGATCCAGAGTAAGTTACACCATTGAAATTATAAAATCCACCATGCTTAACTTCTAAGTCACTAGTCTTTTCAGTCCAGCAAGCCCTGATAATAAATATTTATTGAATGTCCATCATATTTTTTGAGTATGTACTTGGAATTCAAGGATGAACAGGATACAGTCCTTGCCTTCAAGGACCTCATAGTCTAAGTAGGAATATACAAAAAGAAATTCAAAGATAATAACTCAAGTTTCATCTGGTAACTCACAAATCATTTAGGAAGTATGTACTAGTGACACATGGTAGGCCTGGTCTGGGCAGGATTTAGAAGTTGCACAGCCGGGAAGAACTGTGGCACCATGCCAACTAGGCAGAAACAACTGAGGAATGTTCAAGGGCAATGAAGCAACAGGGGTCTCCAGAAAGCAGGACAGGTGAAGGAAGGAATGGCTCGAGAGAAGGCTGGGTTAGATTATGATGAGCCTGATATACCTGGTTGAAGATTTCATGGGGCGCTATTGAAGGTTTGGGGGCAAGGAAGCAACCCAATATTATAAAATCATGAAATGAGAGAGCTGAGAGGAATCTCACCAGGGCTTCTCAAACCTGACAGTGTATAGTATTGCCTAAGGTTCTTGCAGGTTCCAATCCTGCAGTCTGAAGTAAAACCTGAAGTTCTGCATTTCTAACAAGGTCTCAGGTTATGCGACGCTGCTGGTCAGTGGATTACATTTTGAGTAGCAATATTAGTGTTCATACAGACCCAGAGGGTTTCCATTCTGGCTACATGTTAGTGTCTCCTAGAGAGCTTCAGAAAAACCTACCAATGCCTATGCCCTTTGCTGAAAACAAATATAATCAACATAGTTGAAGAAACATAGATATTGATCATTGTAAATACTCTTCAGTGATTTCAATGTGCAACCAGAACTGAGACCTAATTTCCCGTCCAACCTCTACTTGTAGAAGAAGAGAGTCAGAGTAAAAAAGTGGCCTGCACAAGATCACTCATTTAAGGGAAGAGATTGAAAAAGGACCATATTCCCTGATCATTACTGAGAACCTTCCCACCTCATCCCACAGTCTTTAATGTAGCAATCTTAAAAAGTTGTCCAAAAATTGGCAGGAAGCTACAAATCTTACCTGAAAATTTTCTCTGGCAATGGTTTTTGCTGGCATTCTGTGAGGCTATTCTTATGTATTCTGCTTTATTCTTTTTGATTAACAAGTAAAGGGACACCCCTATGACCTGTCCCCTTTCTATTCTGGCAGTCCCGTGATCCTATAACAAAGTGTGTAGGAAGTTTAATAAGAAAAACAGGCAATGTGTTACAATTATGTGTGGCTGACTAGACCCTGAACTCAACAATAGCAATGCAAATCAATTAAAATTTAAAGGAGCTGGTAACTGAGATTTTCATTTAGGAAACATAAAAGTGAAAATTTGCCCATTTTTTTTTTCTTATTCCCCAGAGGCAACACTTCCTTGAGGGAAAAGCACTAGCCTGGAGTTTTATTCCTGGATTCTACAATTCACTGTGTAACCTTGATAAGAAACTCCAATTTTGAGCCTCAGTTTTCTCATCAACAAAATAAAGGGGTGGAATGAAATGAGCTCTATTCCTTCTATTCAGAACAGCTACAATTCTAAGTAAAATATAACACAGTGGGGAGCTGGGAAGAAAGCAATTACTAAAATCAGAGGGAAAGAAAAAGCCAACAGAGTAACGAATTACAAAGTGTGAGAGAAAAAAAAATAGTGAGAAGAAAGACACCACTTGCTTTTCTAATATCCAATTTCTCTTTCTTCCTCATGATCAGAACTCAGTTATACTTGAGAGAGTAAAGGACTAAACTAAAAACTGCACTTCCCAAACTCTCTTGCAACTAGGATGGACCAATTGACATAATTCTGGCCAATGAGACATAAGCAGAAGTCTGCTGAAAATCTATGGAAAAGTTTTGCTTTCTTAATTTAGAGGCTATATCTTCCCCCTTTTTGTTTCTTAATTCTCCTTCCTGCATGAATCACATTTGTAAATTTCCAGTCCATGGCATCTTCAAATGCTTTCAAGTAATTATTCATTACTGCATATAAACCTAGCAAATATACAACAAAAATGTTACTGGCAAGACCACTGTGATTTTGTTATAGAGATAGTCCATCAAACTCTCCAAGCCAATTAATATACCAATGCTCACTAGCTCAGTGACTCACCAAATGACAAACATGTTAAATTATTGATTTGCTTTTAAGTTTCTATTAACCAATTATCAAGTGTATAGCTCTTTTGTTTTCTCTGAGAATAGCTAATATTAGGTAACATTTTGGATTGCAATTTCTAATATATTTTGAATTTCAGATGTTAGGTCACAACTGTTAAGTATTTTATAAATGATAGAGAAGTTTTATTTAAATGAGTGTATTATCAATCCAGGTTCCTGCCATTTCATCTTCATTGATTTACTGACTTGTTTTTATGACTGAGAGAAAGGGGGTGGTGCCCGGGTAGTGCACCAAGATTGGGAATATTTCACTCATTTATCTTTACCTAATAAACACCACCAAATCAGTACATACACACACACACACACACACACACACACACACACACACACACACCTTACACAAACACACACTCAAGCCAACATCTCCACATACCTGACTTGCTTAGTGAGGGTGACAAATATATGACATAAAGATTGTGTATGGGGGCCACACAAAAGGAACTCAATTGCTCTTTATTTTTAATGATACATAAATCATACAGTACCAATGGAAGCAATGATAGAGATACAACACATTAGTAAATAGTGTCCTATGTTGACAAGCAATGGTCATGTGCAATGAGGAATATAGTGCTGTTTTGCTCTGTACCATGAACAACTTGCAAAGATTATCCAGGAATAAAGAACAACCTCTGTATCAGCCAGGTCATGGACATGTATGTGACTGAGTGCTGCATGTACAGTATGATGAGTGTGTGAAACCACTTGTGCAAAATCATCCCCAAGCACAAAATCCTGGTATATAAAACTACCCATTTCTCCCCTACTTTACAAAGCAAATCTATGTACTGAGAGAAGTAGAGAAGACAAAAGATTGTATTTAAAATGTGATTGGAGAGTCCTTCCATTCATTTATAAAATCCTTGACATTCATGCTATGCATTAAAGCTAAGTTCAAAATTTACAAAATATAATGCAAAAAGTATTGCACAGAACATTGAGCTAGTCTCAGTAAAGCAAGCGTAGCTGCTATAAACTTCCTAGGTGATTAATAAGATATATTTTTTGGTAGACTAAGTATTATGTGGGTAGGTCCTTCAGCAAATTGCCATACAGTATTGGACATTTGCTACTGTAGAATCTGAGTTGGCACAATTGGTCATTCCAAGGTAGATAAGTTGAATATTCAGTAAGATGGTCTATGACTTCTTGTCAGTAAATCAACCTAGAGTTTTCCATATCTTGAAGTTAGCATTAGTAACAGGTTATTCTTGCATTAGAGTCATTTTAAATTATTAACAATTACCTTATTTGCTAAATGATTGCTCATTCATGAAAGCAAAGCACTTGATGTATCTGGGACTTTCGGCTTCCAGATAATTGAGATTATATTGTGGCCTTAATATTAACTTAACAATTCTCCTAAATTAGGTTTAAAACCCTTAACCAAAAAAATAAATTATCTCTTTTCATTGCTCAAATCCTACAGATAACCATCTATTTCTTACACACCATCCTCGTCCCACATAACCTACATTGGAAGTGTGATTTCACACAGAGGAAGGATTTAATAACAATACAAATATTTCTGTCTCCAGCTGTAATTGTTTTAATTTCACACTTAATGTAGCATTGTCATCAAGTACATTTATTTAATATGATCTTTGAAAGGTGAGGCACATGTACTTGTTTCAGAGAGGTGGTGGAGGTCTCAATCTCTTCCTCTGCACACTGAGACAGTGTTCTGCCTTGCTCTGTGTGCATGTGTGTGTGCGTGCGCACATGCCGGCGTGGGAAAGTGTAATGGTAAATCACATTCTCTCTGATAGAAAGAGAAACATCATGGTTGATTCCAAACTGAAAATGAATCTCCCAATGTTCAAAAACAAAATCCATCACACTTCCTGTATTATACTGTTAGCACCCTCCCTAGCTGTAACAGCTCAGGCGTTTATGTTTAAACATTTTATCCCCACTACCTTCTGGCTACACCGTGATGTAAATGTCAAGAAGGAGGAGATTACAGATCATCAGTCATCTCTTCATTTATCCTCCAGTACTTCAACTGCCTCATGGTTCTCCCTACTTTAAGTCTTAATTCTTTATCGCCCTCAGGGCTCATCTTTCTAAATTTGGAATTCAAATTCGTCACATCCCTATTTAAAAGCCTCTGATAAATCCACATCTTCTATAAGATAAAGGGCAGAGTCCTTAAAATGGCAAACCAAGGCCTGCCTAAACTTGGTTTTCATGCCCTCTGAAGCCTCACATTTTGACATCACGCCAACCTTCTTATGTTTCCACCAGCTTGCTGCTATCTCAGTACCTTTGTACAAGTGGTTCCCTCCCCTGAGGTGACCATTCCCATTCCTGCAGGTTGCATTGTTATTCTTTGGAGTGTGTTCAAGCAAGTCACTTCCCCAACCAAATTTCCTGAAGCAGAGGTTTGTGCTGCTTTCATATGTGTTTATGTGATGGTTAAGAGTTTTTGAATATCAGCCACAGAAGCTGTATTACCTTATGTGCCTCACTTTTTCTAAGTGTCTAGGTGTAGACTTTAAAATGAGGATAATAATAGTAACTAAAAGGGTGTTGTATAAATTAAAGTATAATACCAGGCCGGATTCGGTGGCCCAGCCTGTAATCCCAGCGCTTTGGGAGGCCGAGATGAGTGGATTGCCTGAGCCCATAGGTTCAAGACCAGCCGGGGCAACTTGGCAAGACCTTGTCTCTACAATAAATAAAAAATTAGCTAGGTGTGGTAGTGCATGCCTATAGTTCCGGCTACTTGAAAGACTGAGGCGGAAGGACTGCTGGAGCCCAGCAGGTCAATGCTGGGGTGGCTGTGAGCGTGCCATTGTACTCCAGCTTGGGTGATGAAGTGAGACTCCAACTCAAAAGTAAAAATAAAAATAAAGTATAATACCCATTCCCAAGCATGTTTCCCCCAGATATTAGACTGAATCAGTCACTATCCCAGTGGTATCTAACCCAGATCCTAGCATCTGTGACTTCTAGATTAAGACACCTAGCTTCTAAAGAATCTTACATGAGAATTTTTTTTTTTTTGAGTCAAAGTCTGTGTCAAGACTGGAGTGCAGGGCATGATCATGGCTCACTGCAGCTTTGACTTCATAGGCTCATGCAATTCTCCTGCCTCAGCCTCCCAAGCAGCTAGGACTACTGGTGTGCCACCATGCCTTGCTAATTTGTTTGTTTATGTAAAATACTGTTTTTATTGTTGTAGAGATGAGATCTTTCTATGTTTCCCCAGGCTGGTCTAGAACTTCTGGGCTCAAGCAGTCCTCCCACCTCAGCTACCCAAAGTGCTGGAATTACAGGTGAGCCACTGCTCCTAGCCAATAAATTAAGAAGTCATTGTAACCTCCGTTCTGCTAAGCACATGACTTAACAGAATCCCCATCATGGCCACCTTTTTCTTTGGGGTTTGCAGGCTGTATAATGCAAGGGCGGCTATAGGGATGCTCCTTAGATGTCACAGGAAGCTTTCTATGATTACCATGCTATGGTTTGACAGCAATCAGGCAGACCTACAAGTAGCCACTGCATGGCTCTGAAACATACATGAGCAGTTAGTAGTGAAGGTTTTAAGATTCCTCCCCATGGGCAAGTGGTGCATGCCACAGATCCTTGCTAGAGACTTCTTAGTGAAAAAAGTATGGTTGTTATATACACTAGGCTTTTTTGCTTTCTACAGTTTCTACCAAACTTAACCAGGATCCTATTATGTTCTGATGCATACTTAGCTCTTATAATTAGGCTGTCCAAACCCTCTGTTGTATGTAGTCCTTTTTTATCACTATTTATTTTTTAAATCAAAGTGCCCTGTAAATGCTAACCATTAATATTATCATAGAACGTAAGTTCCTCAAAAGCAGAAACGATGTCTTTTTTCATCTTTTTATTTAAAGCCAGCGCTTCAAACAATGTTTGATACTCAAAAAGACCTCAATTAATACTGCTTGAGTACAATTAGCAGTTGTATGGTAATTTATAATACATAAAGAACTTCCATGTTTATACTTTTAAAAATTTTCAAAATGATGCTCTGACAGAATTTGCCTTATTTTCTACTGAAGACCCCGAGACTGGTGGAAAGAATGTGGCGTGCCAGGGCTATAGAATTAAAGACAAAGCCAAGATTCAAACCTATGTGTTGTTTTGCTTTTTTCTTTGTTGTTATTTTGGATTTAAACTGGATTGGCTCTTCACTACTCGAAGATTTATTTAATGACTGAAGTAATTTTGACATGGCAATGTTATCTGCCATTATGTGCCACCCAAAGAGAGCTCCCTCTTCAAAGGCAATTCAGTTGGCATCTCCCTTCACCCTTGGAAAATCCCACATAGCCATGACTACAGTTGTGACTAATCCATAAACTAAACTAGAAAGAAAGTAAAAGGAAACATAGAGGTCATTATTTGCAAAAAGGAGTAGTCTGAAATCACTTATATCGAGTGCAATGCCAGTAATGTTAGCTGAATTTCTAGAGGAACATATGTAATTGGATAGATGGTTTTCAAGAACATTCAAAGTTGTAACACTCCCAGCATTTAATATATGGGAGTATTTTATTCTTTCAGTAAATCCTGATGATATTAAAGTTTCAGATGATGAATGGAAACAATGAAAACATCCCTGAATGCCCCTTGTCACTTTTACTACTTACCCACTCAAATAAGCTTCAGTCAAGTTATTATTTTGCAGTTAAAATATCCTCAGATACTAAAGGTTCCAAAAACCCATGCCTCATTCTCAAGAACATTCACATAATTTAGACACAGCTCTTTATGAAATGTATAAAGGTGCAAAATTAATAAAGCTCATAAAAGCCTTCCTAGTTCTGTTCCCTATGTGTCTGGCTAGCCACAGCCCTTTTCAAACTTCGCCACATCAATGCTGTTTTACATAATGGAGCTATGTAAAAAGCAACCTAAATTATTTAAATATTTAAAGGGGAAATGCTTCATTTTACATCCATAACGGGTGACCTTCTGAGAAGTAACATAAAGGCAGTGAGCTCCTTTCACCCTTACCTATGGCTCAGAAGGAAAGCAAGAAGGGAGACTGTGGCACAGAAGAAAATGGAGAGATTGTTTCTTCAGGTAATGACTGTTGTTTTTTTTCTATTAGCACCTAAACATCGTATAGATTTGAGATGATTGAGGGGCATGGTCATAAGCTCAAGTCAAAACTTTTAATAAAGGGATACACATCTTGATGAGAAATTATGTGATCATCCTCAGAAGTGGATAAAAAAAGGTAGTTACTCCTCAACTATCTCTCCCACAAGACACACTATAAGAGCCTTAGATGAATTTTCTTATGTTGTTTGAGGGAGAATATTTCTATTTCTATTTGGGTCCCAGATAATTCATTAAGTGAGGCAATGTATGTAAAACTACATTGTTATTTTATTTTTATTTTTGAGATAGGGTCTCACTCTGTCACCCAAGCTGAGTGCAGTGGCATTATCATAGCTCACTGCAGCCTCAAACTCCTGGGCTCAAGTGATCCTTTTGCCTCAGCCTCCCAAGTTACTGAGAGTACAGGCATGAGCTACCATGCCTGACTCATTTTTTTTTATAGAGAGGTAGGTATCTAACTCTCTTGGGCTCAAGAGATCTCCCTGCCTTTGTTCCCCAAAGTGCTAGGATTACTGCATAAGCCACCATACTCATCCCACTTTGCTATATTAAACGGGCTTTATTTTCTCAGATGCAAGTTGTAAAAGTTCTCTGTAAATTATAAACTAGTATATGAATTAAGAACAATTATTATTAAAATGGGAAGAGTGTTTCTGCCTCCACTGTTCCCCACTATTCCCTACAGATGGAGAAATATATCTTTATACTTTTTTCTTCCTAAGGTATTAAGAATAACAGCAAAAAATTTAATCTGGTGCAAGAAAAAGGTAAAATTATATAAACTGAAAATATGCTCCTGGTCTTTTCATAGCTAACTAAGAGTGATTGGGGATAAATAAGAGCTCTTTTAAATGACACTATTATGAACCTCATGCCATAATAGTGGATCCCTTGTCATAGACCAATGTGTGACATGAAAAGGGAGAAGGCGAGAAAGAAATTGAAAAGTGCTTTACAATGTGAATATTACCCACCATGGGAGCAAGAATAATCCTTGTAGATTAACATACTTTAGGAAAGTGTTTCTCTTATATTTATTAAGACTGTACTGTCTCTGAGAATTATTATCTGTTCTTGGAGTGATGTATGGTAGAGGCAAGTTCAGTTCAAGTTTTATCCACATGAGACCAAAAGACCCCAAGAAGAAGGAGTATGTGTACTTCATACTAGTAGATAGATATGAAAAGTGACCAGTCTTGGGGTGTAAATACTTATCCTGAACTGTTGTATAGAGGGTCCATATGGCATTGGTTTTGATAGAGCAACTTGGGTTTTGGGAAATGTATACTGTTGTGCATATTTGTGACAGCTGTTTGCTGAGGTGGGGGTGGGGGAGATGGATCTACAGGGAGACCAATCCCTGCATATGGTCTGAAACCCACACTGGGAAGGATTAAGAGAATGGATATCTCTCTGAGTTACCTTCCCATAATGGGACCCCTTCTTATTCAATGCTGAAAACCATCAATTTAGCATCTGATATTCAGGATCTTACTCTCGATGTTGAAATTCCCTTTACTTATCCCCAAATAAAAAGTCTTAGACAACACAACAGAATAGTATTGGCAGAATTATTTAGAATTAGGGGTCAGGTAGCAAGGGAAAGGGGGTTTTCTACATAAAATGTTTCTAATAGGATCAGTGTGGTAACTACAACATCTAAGGGAAAGAAAATAATGGACCAGAATTCCAGGTAATGAGCATGGAAAAAATTGAGGCATGTCCAAAGTGACAAAAGCAAGGGTGGATTTATAGTTCTATAAAGAAGCAGATGCCTCATGGACAACTTCTGAGCAGACATCGGGGCAAGCCTCTCTTCCCAAAAATATTCCAGAGGAAGATTTTCCTTGTTTGCATTGTTATGATGATTCTAATTAGCATTAAATGATTCCATAAATATTTATAGAATTGAATAAATGAAATAATTTATTCACTTTACAAATATTTGCTGAGTGCTGACTCTTAGGATATACAATATTTCCCCCCAAACATGCATATATATATATATATATATATATATATATATACTTCCATCTGAACACCCATCCACACATATGCCCATACTCACCCATATAGAAGTAGGATTGTACATATTCATGCATATACTCATATAGGCACAGTCATCCAACGTATATATACACGTACAGGCAGGATGACATTCACTTCACATACTTGGAAGGTCAGACATCAGCTACAGTGTTAAAGAAGCAGGAACGGCCAGGCGTGGGTGGCTCAAGCCTGTGATCCCAGGACTTTGGGAGGCTGAAGCAAGAGGACTGCCTGAGTTCAGGGGTTTGAGACCAGCCTGGTCAACTTGGTGAGACCTCATCTTTACAATTAGCAGGGCCTGGTGGTGTGTGCCTGTAATTCCAGCTACTTGGAAGGCGGAGGCAGAAGGATTGCCTGAGCCCAGCAGGTGGAGGCTGCAGTGGCTGTGGGCGTGCCACTGTACTCCAACCTGGCAACAGAGTGAGACTCCAACTCAAAAAAAAAAAAAAAAAACCACAAGAAGAAGCAAGGAGTCCGCTTGCAGGAGGCATTCGTGGAAAGAAGCAGCACTGCTGTTGGAGAACTTAGGTGGGAGGACAGCAAATGGCATTTGTGAGAAGTGGTGACTGAGACAAGAGGAGGGTGCAGGAAAGGCCTCAGACCTTCCTGCCCCTCCTGCCTTCTGAAGGCCCCACCCCCATCCCCAGGCTCCCAGCCCAGCGCCCTGTGACTGTGTTTCTGTGTGTGAGTGGGGAGATAGGCATATGGACAGAGTTGGCTTCCGGGGAGTCCAGGGAAGGAAAATGATGAAGTGACAAATCTTAAACACCCGTGACTCCAGATCTAGAAAAGCATGGGTGGAAATAGGAACCCTGGGCTACACCTCCGCCCTCTTTCTCCCACCAAATGGGCACTCACTGTCTTGTCTGTCTTTCTTACTGAAGGTATCCAAGCCCTAGGGAATGGCTGAAACCAGCTCCCAATTGGGGGAGGGTGAGAGGGAGGTGAGGAGAGGAGAACTTGCCTTTTGCTCCAAGGCTCCCAGATGTTCCTCTAAGAGCCCAGATGTTAGCCCAGGCAGCCATGGCAGAAGCAGAAGTTCCTAGTTTCCTGCATGCTGGCTGCCCCCAGTTATGTGCTCTGGCTCCTCTGAACTTACTGGCAAAGCAACAGTTCCACTTGTTCTCCTTTCCTGAAAGTACCAGGGCCCTCTCAGGGGAGGTTCTGAGCGAGGGACAAAAACCATTTTTCAGAAATCTAGGTCTTGGCCTAAAACTGCTAGTTCGGTTTCAGTCCCCCTGAGATCTTAGCTACTCTTCAGCCTTATGCTTTCCCTGGATTCCATGGTATCAGTTCCTTGGCTGGCTGCTGGGGCACCGACAGGGTGCATTTCTCTGTGGCTAGAACCGAAAAGAGGTAAAATTGCAAGGATGAGGAATGATAAAGATAAAGACTCATTCAGAAAAATGAAGATCTAAATAGCAGAAAAACAATAAGAACAGTTGTCAAGGGACATGATGGAGTAGAGACAGGATTAGAACATTGAGCAAGTCAAATATGAAGATTCAGAATCTAAGTTGGTAAATGCTGAGAAACTAGTCTGGATGTTTCTCACATTCACAACCTGGTGTGTCTTTCCAAGGTGGCAGTAGGTCCTTGAAAACCAATGAGCAGACCTGGCTAAATAAAATAAAATGTATTTAAAATGTAAATAAAATGTTTTTTAAAAACACAGATTTTAAAATAAGCGTTAAACTATTAAATTATAAGTATGTAATCAATGGTCTTCATGTTCTCTTATGCACATATGTTGAACATCTAGTAGACCAGATTGGCTATTTGGCTGAAACATCCTGTTTTTCTTAGGATGTGGAGGCTGCACAGATCCAGCCACTATATATACGTGTACACAGGAGAAATCTGGTGCATGATAAACCAGAACAATCGACCAGAACTAAAAGAGAGAAAGTTTCTAAGAGAAAAGAACAAGTAACAAAACGGAGGCTTTTTTGCAACATACAAAAATAAATATATTATGTATACATGTTCTTTTTTTAGTATTTGTTCTATTTGCAGGAACAACAACATTTCATCTAAGACGTTTTTATAGGTACAGGCTAATTGTTTCCATCTCAGCTTCCCTTTATTTAGGGTATTTTCACGATGACAAAATCATTCTCTATTTCTCTGACTCATCCTTCTTTTGTACAATGAAAATTTTGGTCATCTACTGATGTTATAATCAATGAGGTTATAAATGAGGTTATGATAGTGATTAAAGAAAGTGTGTGTTACCTTTAAGAATAATCTTTGTAGTTCTTGCTACTTGGAAGGCTAAGGTGGAAGGATCACTGGAGCCCAGCGGGTTGACACTGGATTGACCATGAGTGTGCCACTGCACTCTAGCCTGGGCAATCAAGTGAGACTCCTACTCAAAAAAAAGAATAATTTTGACTCACTTATATGATTATCAAATCAAATACTTATCTGAATTAAATATTAATAAGGATTAAATATGAGCATTTTAAAGTTAACTATCAGAGTGGTTTAGCTTTAAGATTTTTTTAAAAATTTAACCTGTTTAGAATTTTTTTAAATGTACATACCATACTACCCATTATCAGAGATATTTGGATCCGAACAATTTGACTCTGACAATACAGTTTTGTTTTTTGGTATTTTTTGAGTTGGAGACTCACCCCATTACCCAGGCTGGAGTGCAATGGCATGCTCATGGTCACCCCAGCATCGACCTGCTGGGCTCAGGCATTCCTTCTGCCTCAGCTTTCCAAGTAGCCAGAACTACAGGCATGCACTACCACGCCCAGTTAATTTTTTGATTTTTTATTGTAGAGATGAGGTCTCCCCAAGTTTCCCAGGTTGCTCTTGGACCAGTGAGCTCAGGCAATCCCCTATCGGCCTCCCCAAGTGCTGGAATTAAAGACTTGAGTCACTACACCCGACCCCAACACAGCTATCTACTGGTTTCAGAAAATGTTATTATATAACAATTTATAAATATTTTTATAGTAACAGGAAAACACCCCAGGATTTATTATCTTCTCTTTACTTCAAAATAATTCATAGAATATAGTGTCCAGGGGATAAAAATTACTCCAAAAAAGTATTGGTTTACAGAAATAAATACCATAGAGAGTTGAAATAGAATAATTTCTGAAAAACTCTCCATGATCTGGGAAATAGGAGGTCCTTGGTATCCTTCTGCAAGACATTTTTAAGGATTAAAGACAGAAAGGTCTAGGTTACTGAAGTTTCAGGAATAAAAGCTGAGGAAGTAGAAACTGAGAGCAAATAAAGGGAATAATTTCCTTCTGGCTGTAGCTGTGAGCAAAGTCTAAGTTGCACTGTGGTAGCAAACAACCTAAGTGTCTGTGGCTTAATATAACACGGATTAATTTCTCATTTATGTCTAGCACTGGTTGGAAGGAGACCTTGTTAACAGTACACAGGCCACCCAGCCCACAGAGTTTCCATCTAACACATCCACAATCTCCATGGTAGGGACAAAGAAGATGGGATCAGCAATTAAAACTTCAGCCTAGAAAAGACACCACCGCTCCTCCCATGTGAAAATAAGTACGTTGGTCTACCCTGTGCATTGTGTGTCTGCTTTGGTCTTAAATGTATGAATGATGATCTTAACTAACCCCATTTAAGACCACTTACCCCTGTGCTTTTAAATGTATAAACTCTTAATCATTTCAGTGCCTAGCAAGATGCCTATTCAATAGCACACATCTAGGTTTATTTCAGTGCAAAAGTTGTTTCTCTTGAAGTAATCTCACGCAGCTTACGGACCCAGTCACAGAACTGACAGATGGCATTGCATATAATCAGCAAACATTACAGAATTCGGAACATCAGAGAGAATGGTCTTCACATAATCGATGGACTGAGTAAAGACCTTGATGAATACAGTCATGACTGTTGTTTACCCAGAATGTCCCATCCCCATCTTCAGATCCACCCCCACTCCTAGCCCTACTCCAAACTCCCAAGAGTCTTAGTTTATTGCCTTAGAGAAAACCAATCCACGGATCACAGAATGTCTGCTCCGGCAGGGATCTCAAGGTGTCCCTAATCCTTTGGTTCTTAAACTATGTTTCTGAAGAATTTAGAATTAAACAAAGATAATCCTGCCACTAGAATCAAGTGAGATAACCCTAAGGGAGATTCTACTGCATGTAAAGCAATAAATTAGCTGCTTTACACACATTATCACATTCTATCCTAAAAACAAACCCACAAGGTCTTTTCCCAGCACTCATGGGGGAAAAAGCAGCTACTGAATAGAATTCTCTCAATTATAAAATTTTCTTGCACAACTTTTCTTAAACTTTTAGCTCCTGCTGTTGCTTGTCTGCTGCTAGGCAATAAATTAAATAAAAATTGAGTTGCTGAATACCACACCTGTTATCAGCTGTTTGTGCTCAGTCTGGAAGGTTCACCTTTTACTCTATATGCAGTAGGCAGACCTAGATTATTTTCGTCATGCTCATATGTGATTCCTTAAAAATATTTTTTGTGGCATTCCAATTTGAGACTCAGGCAAATCAGAAATAAGTCCAGAAAATATGTTTTTCTTCTAGAAGCTCTTCCCTGTTGGTATATATGAATTAAAATAATTTATTTCATTGCATTTGGGATATACGCACTCAAACTCTCCATTTCTCTACTATCTAAACAAATTTGTGAACACTGTTCTGCCCCAAGCCCTTCATTTATAGATGAGGGAAGAAATGCTTAGAGAAAGAAGGGACTTGTCCTAAGCCATACAGTAATTTAATGTCAGAGACAAGTCTAGAGCTCACGCAATTCATCCTCTTAAATCCAAGTTCAATGTTCTTCACTCCTACAGCACAGAAACGAGGCATTCATGCTTAGGGACTCTTAGTTATTTTTTGAGCACGAGTAATCTTTCCAAATTTGAATTCTGAAAAGGCCAGTAGGGAAAGAAACCATTCAAATTGAACAATTTGTTTCAAACTACACACTTAGGTTTACAAAGAAAAATAAGGAAAAAAATATCCAGGTGGCAGGAAATTCCCATTAGTGATCAACAGGTATGTACACAGGATAAATTCACAAATTTTGTTGTCATTGTTGTGTGGACATGTGTGTCAAGATCAAGAACCCTCATCATCAACTGGTATGGGTAGAGCTCTTACTTCAGTAAGCACGACACCTACTAACTATAGTAGGAACTACAGATATAAGTAGTTAGGGTCAGGGAAAAGGAGTTAGAGTTATGGGCCACTTCAGGAAAAAAAGTCAATCAATATTACAGCCTTTTCTGATTCATTCAATTTCCTCAAATTGATGCAAAAGACAACTCAGCACCCACCACTTAGAGTGAGAATATGAATGAACTAAAACTTCTAGGGGGAAAATGGAAACTATCTCAAACAGTCCTGGGTTCAAATCACAACTTCATTTTCCAGGTGTGTAACAGGGGACAGTTATTTGAACTCTGATGATTCTTCATCTGTAAAGAATACAGAAAGAATTGGAAATTATGAGATGTAAATGATATGACACAGGTACGTCATCAGCACATGGCAGGTGCTCAGAGATTATTAATCAGTGACATCTCACTCTACTCCATAGTCCTCA
Source organism: Carlito syrichta (assembly GCF_000164805.1). NCBI lineage: Eukaryota > Metazoa > Chordata > Mammalia > Primates > Tarsiidae > Carlito > Carlito syrichta. The sequence continues at coordinate 173,011 of NW_007248511.1, forward strand.
GGTCCATCCTGAGTATCTAACCCATTTCCTGCTTATGTGATGCTGCTTTAGGAAAGTTCCATTCTCTAAGCAACACTGTCCCTGTCATCAGAGATGCCTACCTTGGACCCACACAGATGCCTTCCTTCACACAAATTCCCTTTTTTAAACCATCAAGCAAAGCTGCAATGCACACAAACACAACAGAAGTGGAAGGCTGACTCAGCAAATCTCAAGTACTCATTCCTGGTGCCAAAGCTACAGCAAAAATATCTGTTAGAAACTCTTGGTTTTTCAAAATCCAGAAACCTCACCTTCTGAAGCCAACTGAAAAGGCTGATGAAAAATCAATAGCATTTGATTGTAAACCTGTCAAAATGATAGTGACAGTAGTACATTACTGGTGGCTCTCAGGTATTGATTTCTGTCCCCTTCCTTTCTTCCATCATCACACATCACCTTCATACTAATAACAGATTCTTTTTTCTAAATTAATCTCCGGGCCAGAAAAATCAATAGTATTTACCATGTGTAAATTTTCCTATCTAGAGCCCACAGTTCCCACTGCTTCCAACTTAAAGAGAGGCGCCATCTAGAAAGCATGCTATGAGGAAGGAGTTTTGATGCTATAAATGTGTGCTGACTCTCCTCAGAGCAAGGGTTATACCAGTGTAAGCAAATAACAGAGAAAAAAGAAAAGAAACTCCATGGTCCTATATGTGTTTAAATGGTGAAAATACAGTTTTCATGTAAAAACATTTTTTGGAGAGAAAAAGATGCCAGTCAATCAAAGTCTAATAGCATTTCATGACAGAAAAAAATAGACATAGGTGAGGCTTTTCTCCCCCTCAAAAGTCACAGGATCGGGCCAAATGTTAGGTCTAGAAGGAACATAAGGGAATATCTAGTTCTTTGAGTTCCGTCTTTGTGTTGTGGCTTAACATGATTATTTTGCCCCCAAAACTGCATGCTTTTTTAGTGCAATATTAGCTTTTTAAGTGTGAGATTTTTTTCAAAGAAGTGGAAGTGATACAGTTTTAAAGTATTTGAAAAACACCAATCAAGTTCAGCTCCCTAAATCTAACAGTGGGGAAGTTGAGGCCAGCAAGAAGTCCTAAAATTCATCCTGATGGTAAGTGACAAATATTTTATGATAATAAAAGTATAGTTATAATAATGTCTATAATTTATTGAGCATTTACACCTATGACTAGTCTGGATAGGCGTTTTACATAAGTAGGTCTAGTCTTCAGAGCAACCCATATGGTAAGCTATTATTATAACCATTAAACTGGGCTCAGAAATGTTAAGTAATTTATCCAAGATCACACACTGAATAGTCAGAGGATCTGGGAATCAAATATATTCTGTTTAGCTCTTGATCTCCTTTTGTCTTTCAGGAACCATGCTGTATTTTTCAGATTCTTAAAGTAACTCAGATACTTATAGGGACTTATAGGATCCCCAAATATTTCACTTTCTGAAAAATTAGTGTACTGTGCTCAGGATTAAGGATTACCTGAAGGTTGTCTTATTGGGAAATAACACACGAATACAAGAAGGTAGACAATATCAGATGGCATAAGCATTTAGTTGCTCCATGAGTGAGGAACTAGGTTAGGTAGGAGTAACAGAAAGTACTTTAAGAAAGATTGGATGGTTTTTGATAGGAAGAAAGAAAGTGACTATTTCAAATTGAAGTGGTTAATTCTAGCTATAGAAATAGGAAAACATGAGACACGGTAGGGAACTGTAAGTAAATGCTAGAATCATCAGGTTCATGAATTAGAACCAGAAGAAATGAGACTGGAAGAAGAGGATGAGATTGCATTGGAAAGGAGGCCAACTCTTTGGCCAAAAACTTAAAATGTAGGGGGAGAGTGTGAAACATGGGCTGCAAGGATAAGAGAAGAGGTAGGCAAGTTCCCCACAAGTGACACCTCAGTATCACACAAAAGGACCTGGATTTCAGTGTCTAAAAAGGAAGGACAAATGGGAAAGACATTCTTAAAGAAAATTTGGATAAGCTCAGGAAACAGGGATTGGAGGAACAAAAGAAAGGCAACAGTTGTAGCTGGTTCATGTTAATGCTAATGGAATGCAGTTATATAGCATCATTTGAGAAAATAATGGTAATGTTATGAAGTATATGAGAATCCCTTGTAAAGTATTTTTTAAATTTTTTATTTTAAGGATGTAGGGTACAATTCAGGGTTAGGTATACAAATGTTCATTATTCAGATACTCTGGCTAATGAGATGTGCCCCCCTCCCTTGGCAGTTTCCTACTACTACCAACCCCTCTCTTATAGTATTATGATAATTGTTCAAGGTCCACTTATGAGTGGTACTCAGTTCTTTGTTTCTGTGACAGATTACTCAGTATTATAGACTTTAAGTCCATTCAATTTGCTGCAAAGTTCATAATTTTGTCCTTCTTTATGGCTGTGTATATTACATCGTGTATATATACCACATTTTTGTATCAAGTCAATGGGCAGCACAGTTGGTTCCATGTTTTTGCTATTTTAAATAATGCTGCAATAAAAATGCATGTGCAGGTATCTTTTTCATAGAGTGATTTGAGTTCCTCCAGCTATATTCTCAGTAGGGGGTTTGTGGGGTCATATGGAGAGTCAATTTTAGATCTTTTAGGTATTCAAACTGCTTTCCACAGAAGTTGTACTAGTTTACACTCCCATCAACAGAGTAGAAGTGTTCCTTTTCTCCCACATCCTCTCTAGCATCTGTTGTTTTCTAAATTATTGATGATGGCCATCCTGACTGGAGTTTGGTGGTATCTCAGTATGGTTTAAATTGGCATTTCTTTGATGACTAGTGAGGCTGAGCATATTTTCATGTATCTGTTAGTTGCTTGTACGTCTTCTTGAGAAGTGTCTATTCATATATTTTGCCCACTTTGTAATGGGGCTGTTTTTTGTTTTATTTTGTTTTATTTTTCCTTTTCAGCACATTTGAGTTGCTTGTAGATCCTGGACACTGGGCTTTTGCCAGATATACAGTTGGCAAATATTTTTTCCCAGTCTGTGGGCTATCCCCCAACTCTCTTGATGGGGAGTTTCTTTGGTTTTTGCAGAAGCTTTTCAGTTTGATGAGGTCCCACTTGTCTATCTTGCCTCTTATGACATGGGCACTTGGGGTTTTGTTCAGGAATTGATTGCCAGTTCCAATTTCCATAAGGGCATCTCCTGCATTTTCTAAGGTTCCTATAGTTTGAGGTTTTGTGTTTAGGTCTTTGATCCATTTAGAGTTGATTTTTGTGTATGGTAATAGGTAGGGGTCTTGTTTTAATCTTCTGCACATGGTCAGTCAGTTTTCCCAGCACTATCTACTGAATAGGTTCTCCTCTCCCCAGTGGTTGATGGTGAAGGTTTTGTTGAAGATAAGTTGGTTGAGAAATGAGGTTTTGCTTCCGGAATCTCTATCCTGTTCCATTGGTCTATATGCCTCTTCTTGATATACAGCATTCTTTAACAAGTTTTATTTAATACATCTCTCAGAATGTCTCTGAAAGATTAGCAAGTTAGATATTATTCTCACCCTTCTATAAAAATGAGTATTCAGAGGCACAAAGAGTTCAAGTCATGTCCAAAACTATCTGAGCTTTTGATTTGGAGTCTGAAATCTCTTAGTTTAGGTAATTGATTCAGTGAGAGAACAGCAGAACACCAATATCCAGGGACTGAAGATGGAACAAGAGATGCTGGGAGGGCATCTTCCAGACAGAGGAGCTGATGTCAATGACAAGATCACAGGTCTTATTTTTAAAATTAACATTCTGGTCCATTGTATCATGTTTCTCTCCCCTGGATGAGTGCAGTGGCCTCCTAAGTATCCTTGCTTCAGCTTTTGACCAATTCAGCCTAGTCTCAATGCAGCAGTCAGCATGAACCTGTTGAAAGACATTAGCTCATGTCAATCCTTTGCTCCCTCTGGGTCCAAATGTGAAGGTCAGCAGGCTCTGGTGACCTGTTCTTTGACACTCCTGACCTTATCTCCTTAGCTCCTCACTGTGCTCCCTCCACCCTGCAAACTGGCTCCTGGCTGTGACTCAAACCCACCAGTCTGGCTCCCACCCCTGGGCCTTTGCTCTAGCTGTTTTCTCTGCCTAGAACACCTTCTCCTGGGCATTCACCCCTTTTGTTCTCACTTTACCAGCCCTTCCCTGGGTGCTCAATTTAAAAGAGCAATACCCCTGCCATTCCTAACAGTCTTAATGTTCTCCCAAAAACTTGTCTCCATCTTACATTTTATATATTGCATTTTTCTTTCTTTCTTTCTTTTCTTTTTCTTTTTTTCTTTTTCTTTTTTTTCTTTTTTTTGGGGGGGGAGAGTGCCTGACTCCTACTTCTGGACAATTACCTGATGAAAACATATTTTTGTCTTTTTCACTGCTATACCCCAGTCCTACAAGTGTTTTTTGTATATGGTAGGATTTCAAATTATGTTTGTTGGATGACTGAATGGGTGAATTTACAGCACTGATAAGTTTTTTATTTGTTGTTTGGATATAACTTTTGCAAGACAAAAGCACGCATTGCTTTATTACTGTGTCACTGGGTGGCACTTAATGACCTGCCAGGTGCTAGTCACTGTGACTCCCAATCTCAGTCTGCTCCAATCTCTTTTTTGTACTCAGTCTGCTCCAATCTCTTTTTAGTGATCTGGAGTGTAGCAAAACTGGAAGAAAGGAGACTTCAAGTTCTTTTAATATTCAGACTGTCTGTGTTAACATAAGCATTTAACCTTCCCAAACCTCAGGACTTTGCAATAAAATGGGAATAATAGTAACTTCATCCTGGGCTGGCTTGAAATTTGAATGAGTTTGATGTTTAAATGCGATGTGAAAAATTATTTTTAAAATTGCTGTAACTTATGGGCCTTAACCAATTAAACACATAGAAGGTTTTTTAAGCCAAAACTTTTAATCATGTAATTGCTACTTCTGCAGCAGAACTTAGCCTGGATTATGGATTCATCTGGAAGTTGATAGTCTGCATTCCTGCAGGATATGAAATTCTGTAACAGGAAATCTTGCCCAGTCTCTTCTAAATTAGGCCTTCATTTGATTTAAAGAGCTAAGACTTTCTAGAATGGCACTGCCAGATGCAAACATAAGCATAAAAGATCTTTAAAAAGTTGGATATAGAGATTTGGAAATCATTTGATCTTTAAATTATCAAATTAGCTGTGTGTTTTGGAAGAATGACTAGTTGGTTCTTCTTAAGAAAGTTCACTTCTATCAAACATATCAGACATTCACTAGAGGAGGAACCCATCTATTTTCAGCTCCTGGACATTTTCAAAGGATAAGTTAGTATCCTACTCCCAGCCCAGATAACTCAGGGAACCTATTTCAGACTGAAAATAATTAGAGTCAGATCTTCATCATGTTGCGTTGTGATCATCTGCTTGTGTGGTTTATGCATCTATTTCCTCCAATCTAGTTGGTGTCCCTTAAAAATCAAACATATATTTTCCATCTTTGTAAATGTGGTCACTAATTGTGATTGATGTTTTATAGATGCTCAATAAATGAAGAAGAAAAGAAAGAGAGAAGACAAGAGAGAAGGAAGAGAGAACAAAAGAAATAGGGGAGGAAGGAAGGGCAGTGAGGAGGCTAGGGAGAGAAGATTCTACTTTAAAATTTTAATGTAGCCATCTTGGACAGAAAAATATTATAAGGTATTTTTTCTAGTTGGGAACTTGACATTATGCATGCACATTTGAAAACATGCAACAAACAAAATGAAAAATATTTTCTGCCATTTCCCTTACTGCTGGGATTGAAATGATGTTGCTAATAGTTAGAAGACATATTTTAAATTAGGAGGCTTCCTTAATATTCCATGAGATTTGCTTCTCTCATTTGAACAGACATCAATAACAGTGAAGCTTCTGTCCCTGTAGTGTCTTTACAATTTAGTACTTGCAAAAATGAGACTTTCCAGCCCATTAATTTGCTTACGCAAATAGATCCCAGAACCAGTTAATCCTGAAAAGCGACTACTCTATTTTCATCTTGTAATGACTATTTCATGCATGGACTTCAGCCCAAACTGCATAAAGGCTCTCGACAGAGACCATTCGTTTCTCACCTGAGCTGCTCAAAAGAAACTATGGGGGAAAAAATTCAACTACAGCATGGCAGGTTCTGGTCATTTCTTTTCCTGAAAATGGCAAAGGACATCATAATTCAATCCAGAGGCAGGGCCACAGCAGCCAGGTCAAAATAGTTATCAATCAGCATGGGGCATAGCAAGGTGTTTTAGATGACATTCCTGAGAGCCATACTCAGACTGAGGCCCCTCATTAAATATCATAAGAACTTTCTGAGAGTACTTTTATAATATACTCTCGTGTTAAAGATCTATTTGTAAGGGCTATTGTGGCAAGAAAAACCTGGCATTGAGTATGCTTAATACCCCATCCTTTAAAATGCAGAGATGCAAAAAGCAGATGATTAACTGATAGTGCTAGTACCTGAAAGCTTGCTTTTGCAATTCTCACGCTTAACAGTATGCATTCTCTAATTCCTGTGGCAAGAAGTCCTAAGTCCATCCTCTTTAGGTTATACACATGACCATAATGATTTCACTCCAAGCCAATCTGTATCTTCATCCTCCACCTCATCAAGCTCATGCATTTGCCACACCAGACTGCATGCTATTCCTGAAGCCTGCCTGCCACTAAGAAAACTCCACTGATTGGGATGTCGTTGTCCATCATAATGACCATCCCTCCTTTTTACCTTTTAAACCCAGGTCAAAGGTCTTCCGTGGTCCTGAATTAATAAATAAAATCAACTTCAACATTCCCTGTTATCTACAGCACTCTGCATTTCTCTTATAACACATGCTTCTGCTTACCAAGCTAGTCATTCATTAATTAGAACTTGTACTTAAACTTGGGTTTTCTACATTCAGTCTGATAATGAAACTGCAAACTGACTCTGAATGAACTCCTAGTCACCTTGTCATTACTAAACTTACTGGAAATTGAGTTCAACTTAACTATTCAGCTTAATCAGGTTGCTGGAAGCTCAGAACAGGAAGTTTCTCTAACTTCCAAAATTCTAGTCTCCTATGGGTAACAAGGCATATATTGATAGGAACTCTTTTAATACATTAGAAATCTTAATTTCTGAAAACTATTGGGCCAGTTAATTATCTTGCAGACATTCATTACTTCCAACCAATACATGTAGGTTCAGACATCTTATAATGAACAGATGAAACTAAATGATTCTGAAAGTAATTTCTCTAGATGGGAAGATCTTCTCTCCCCTGTCTTGTCTATGCCTCTATTCTGATCTATTTCTTTACAGGGCCATCACCTCATGAGATGAAGGCAAATGGGCCTCTATTCATCTGTGTGTCTCCAGTGCTGCTGTACACAACAAGTGCTCAGCAAATGTTTAACGAATAAATGAATGAAACCAGAAACAGGACCTAATAGAGGAAGTATTACTCACTTGCAATAATGGAGCAGGAAACTGTCCAAGTTAATGCTGAGCCATCCCTTGAATGGCAGTAGACACATTTCTGAGCTCTTACTATTTGCCAGACACTAAATATAAATATCTTACTGGGTCCCCAGTAAGGACATGAGTCTGAAATCATAAAGCCAAGAAATAGCCAAACCAGGATTCCAGTCCAGGGCTCTCTGATTCAAGAGCACAAGCACTTAAAAACTGTGTTACACTGCCCACTAACCGCTAACTTCTTTGTGATATTACTCAAACCATTACTTTAAATAAGTCTCATTTTCTTCACTGGTAATGTAAGATGTTTTGGACCAGCTGTCCTCTAATGTCTCATCTAGTTCTGTTATTCTATAATCCTATCAACCAAAATTAAAAGACATTTCCTTTTGAGCCAGCCTCTGTGACAGGAGATAAAATAGTTCCCCATTTATGGATTCCTCGTATACTAATCAAGTAGTCTGTTTTGCAATGTAAGAGCTCAAAACTTCATTCTGATATCCTTTAGGCTTCATTTTTTAAAATCCAAAATCAGGGGGAGGAAGCAATGATTTTTTTGTTTCTGTCAGTTTGTTTTGTTGTTCTTTCCCCTTAAAGAGTGAGTAAATAGCTGAGTAATTCGAGTGAAGTAACAATTGAGCATTCACTATCTGTAAAACATTGTACTGAGTGGTAAAATGCAGGCAAGGGAAAGAGAATTTAAAATGATATGAGTGGTACGAGTGGAAAGAACTAGAAAACAGGACCCAGTCCCAGCAAACGGCCTGGTCCAGGAAACATCTTTGTCTTGATGAACTTGAGACTCTGTTCTTCTGACCAGAGACATTAGAGGAGACTGAAGTGGGGAGAGGAGATGGCATCAGAGCATCAATAAGGGGGATCCTACTACGTCCCTCCCCAGTGAAGAAATATCTGTTGACCTAACCTGAGAAAATTACTTCTGCCCCCTGAGGCAGCACCAGCAGGGACCAAGGGAGCCCCAATATTACCTATTTACTCAAGAAGATCAAAATAACACCACACAGGTTCTCAAATTAAATTCTCATTGGAACAGTAGCTCAATAGTACAGACGCTCCTTGATTTACAATGGGGTTACATTCTGATAAACCCAATGCAAGTTGAAAATGCATTTGAGACACCTAACCCATCAAACATCATAGCCTAGCCTATCTTAGACATACAGTTGGGCAAAATTAATTGGCAACACAACACACTGTAGAGTATCAGTTTTTTGTCCTCATGATCATCTGGCTGACTGCCAGCATCAGGAGACAGTATCATACCACATATCACTAGTTCAGGAAAGAAACAAAATTCAATATTTGAAGTATGATTTCTACTGAATGCATATCATTGTCACATCATGATATACACCAAACAATAGAAGAGAAAAATACATGAAACAAAAACTGGTAGAGCCCAATAAAGAAATAAGCAAATCTACAATTATACTAGGAACTGATATATTGCCCTCCCAGTAAATGTTAGAACTAATAGCAGAAAATCAGCAAGATTCAGAATATCCAACAGCACAATCAACCAATGGTATCTAATTAACATATGAAACATTTTCCCCAACAATAGCAGGTTACATATTATTATTTTTTCAAGCACTAATGAATCATTCACTAATACAGATTATATCTTAGTCTATAAAACAGACCTCAACAAACCTAAAGGAATTAAAATAATGCAGAATGTGGTCTCTGATTATAATGAAATGAAACCAAACTAAAAGTCAATACCAGAAAGGCAACAAAAACATATCTAAACACATGAGAATTAAATGATACACTTCTATATAGTCCATAAGTCAAAAAAAGTCCCCAAAATTTTTAAAATACAAATAAATAAAAGCACAACTTATAGAAATACAGGGGATATAGATAAAGTAGTACTGAGAGGAATATTTATTGTACTAAATGTTTATTAGTATATTAAAAATGAGAAAAAAAGTATCAATTACTTCAAGTTCCTCCTCAAGAAACTAGAAAAAGAAGAGCAAAATAAGCCCAGATTAAGCAAAAGAAACAAGAAATAAGAAAATCAGAATAATATCAGTGGATTGTATCGATGTCAATACCCCATTTCTGTTACAAAACTATAATTTTGCAAAATATCACCATTAAGGGGAATCTAGGTAACCCATACAAGGGTTCTTTCCATTTTTTAAAATTATTTTTAATTTTTTATTGTTTTATTTCTTACAACTGTATAGGAATACACAACTGTCTCAATAAATTTTTAATTTTAAGGAAGTGGATAAGAAACAGCAAACTTTTGCCTTTCAAAGACCTATCCTCTAATAGAAAAAACAGAATTGAGGGCATATTCTTCTTCAAGGGCTAGATTAAATATCATCTTCTTTTGAAGCCCTATTTAAAGCCATCAGTTAGAATTATTACTTCTTCTTCAGTACTCCAAAGAGATCTTAATTTTCCATAAACATTTCATAGCACTTAGACTGTATTCTAATTAATATTTTTGCTTATAAATCATATAAAGATACCTATATGGATTTCTCAATGTAGACTTCCTGGACTCGACTCTTAACTCTACTCAATTATATAACCTCAGACAAGTTTCTTACTTAGCCAAGCCTTCATTCTCTCACCTATAAAATAAGAATAATAGAAGTACCTACATCAAAGATTTGTTGTTAAGATAAAATAAGACAATCTATTTAAAGTATCTAGATCAGCATCCAGAATATACCAACTATCGAGTTAAGTATATGTGATACTTCACTATATTCCAAGTAATTGCTTAAACTTAGTTATTGTTTTGCTTTTGTTATTATTGTCTTTTCTTAACAAAACTCTGAGCATTTTATAACAAGTAATGAAATTTATTGAAAGCATAGAGCCATTCATTGTAAAAGGTATTCAGTAAATATTTATTCACTGATAAATAAATGTGTATTTATTATTTATTCATTTATACATGTTTTTGAAAACTATTGGGGAAAGTTTACATATAATAAATTGCATACATTTAAAGCATATACATTGCATAAGTTTTGACATATGTATACTCTTGAACCAATCACTGCAATCAAGACAACGAGCATACTCATAATCCCCAAAAGTTTCCTCCTTCTCCAATGTAATGTTTTCTTTCTGACTCTCCTTTAATTTCCCATTCCAAGTCAAAAATTGATTCCTTTTCTGTCACTACAGATTATTTTGCATTTTCTAAAATTTCATTTAAATGGAATTATATAGTATGTACTTTTTTATGTTCAGTTTCTTTCACTCAGCATAATTATTTTGCGATACACCTATGTTGTTTCATGTCAATATTTCATTTTTATTGCTGAGTAATATCTCATTTATGAATATATTATAATTTCTTAATTTATTCATATGTTAATTAACATTTAGGTTGTTTCCAGTTTGGGATCATTCTAAATAAAATTGCTATGAATATTGGCATACAAATCTATGTTTGGAAATATGCTTTTATTTCTCTTGGGTAAACACCTACAAATAGAATGGTTGGTTCATATGGTAGATGTATGTTTAATTTTTGAAGAAAATTTCAATCTGTTTTCCAAAATTTTGTACAAATTTTATATTCTCACTAGCAATATAAGACAGTTCCAGTTGCTCCAGATCTCTACAAATACCTAGTATTGTCAGTCTTATAGATAACTTAAGAGGTATGTAGTAAGACCTCACAGTAGTTTGAATTTGCACTTATCTAATATCTAGTGATGCTGAAAATCTTTTGTGTGCCTATTTGATATCCACATGCCTTTTTTGGTGAAATATCTATTCAAATATTTGTTCATATTTGTACTGTTCATTGTTGTGGAGTTTTGAAATGCCACAATATACACTTATGTATTCTAGAGACAAGTTCTTTATGATTTGCAAATAATGTCTTCAGTCTATGGCTTGACTTTAATCCTCTAAGCCGTGTCTATAATTTTGATAAAATAAAATTTATCAGTTTTTTCTTTTATGGGTCATGTTCTTGGTATTGTATGTAAAAAAAAAATTGTCTAACCTAAGACTTGCCAACCTTAACACTATTAATATTTTGAACTGGATAACTCTTTGTTATGGGTAGGTATATGAATGGTAATGACTGCCCTGGTTATTGTAGGCTATTTACCCACATGCCTACCCTCTATAACTAGATGACAATCCCCACCCTGGTTGTAGCAACTAAAATTATCTCCAGATATTGCCAAATATCACCTGGCAGAGGGGACAAAATTGCCCCTGGGAGAAAATCACTGGCCTAACCCAAAGTCAAAAATAATTTTTTCTATGTAGATTTATAGGCATTTTATGATTTTCGGTTTTACATTGTGGTCTATGACACAGCTTTAGTTAGCTTTTGTATATGATATAGGTAGTGTTAAAATTTGCTTTTTGAAAGTCTACTTTGTTCCAGAACCACTTGTTGAAGAGGATAGTCTTTCTCCATTGGTCGCTATTGCAAATTTGTTGAAGAAAAACTGACCATCTACTTGCAGGTCTATATCTGGACTCTCTTTCTATTCCTGTGATCTATTTATCTATCTTGACACTACTCACTATCTTGATTACTGAAGCATTACAGTAACTCTTGAAGTCAGGTAGGGTAAGTTCTGCAACTTTGTTCTTCCTTTTCAAAGGAAGTTGTTTTGACTATTCTAGTCCTTTGCACTTCCATATGAGTTTTAGAATTTCATTGTCAGTTTCTACATAAAGCAACTGTTGGGATTATGATTGTTTGCCTTCAATCTATAGATCAATCTGAAAAGAATTGCTATCTTAACAATATTGCATTTTCCCACTCATAAATATTGTGTATCTCTCCATTTATTTATGTCCTCTGTAACTTCTCTTAGCAATGTTCTATAATTTTTAATGCGCAAATCTTTCATTTGTTTTGTAATATTTATCCTTCAATAGTTCCAATTTTATACTATTGTCAATGTCACTATTTTTCTCATTTCAATTTCCAATTTTTTGTTGTTAATATATAGAAATACTATTAATTTTGTATACTGACCTCATATCCTGCAACTTTGCTAAACTCATTTATTATTTCAGGTAATGTATGTGTCAAATCCATCTGATTTTCTATAGAGATGATTATGCCATCTGTTAACAGAGATGTTTAAATATTACTTTTTTTCTTGCCTTATTCTACTGCCTAGAACCTTCAGTACAATGCAAATATAATAAGTGATGAGAATGAACATCTTTGCCTTATTTCTTATATTAGGAGGAAAGCATTCAATCTTTGACTAAGTATGATATTAGCTATAGGCTTAAGGTAGGTGCCATTTATCAGGCTAAGAAAATCTTTAATTCTTTGTTTTCTGATACTTTAGTGGGAATAGACATTGGATTTTGTCAAATGCTTTTTCTAAATCTATTGAGATAATAACATGATTTTATTTTTAAGTATGTTAATATAGTGAATTACATAGATGAATGTTAAATCAACCTTGCATTCCTGGGATAAACTCCACTTGTTCATAATATTTTTTTTAATGTATGTTGGCAGATTCAATTTGTTGAAATTTTTCCTAAAATTTTTGTAACTGTTTGTAAATGCAGTTGTCTGTCTTTTTTGGAAATAACGAACTATTTTACTATCAGAATAATGTTGGTCTTTTTTTAGGTCTAGAAAAACTTTTTTATAAAACTGGTGGCTCTGGTATTAGCTGTGTATATATATATTTTTTTTATTATTATTTTTACTTTTTATATCTACAGTTTTAATTGAGTTTATTAACAAAATCGTAATAACAAGAGATACAATTCACATGTAATTTAGTGTCGATATCTAGATAGTATTTTTTGTGAATATCTTTACAAGCACATTTATGTCTTTATATATATTTATTTGGGGACTCTTAAAAGCATTTATGTATGAACATGATGGTACAAAAATCTGCCAAATGTGCACTGGAGACAGCATACATATTGACAGAGCAGTTGTCTGGGCTGTGTGAAATGGTTGGTATATTTTGTAATCACCAACAGAGAGTTTTCTTGAAAGTCAAATTCAAAAAATGTTTTGTACATATTTCAGTTTTTAAAGTATCACTTAATTTATAAAACATTATGAACTGCATTATAAATGTTCATAGCTATGATGTGACTTCAGTCTGGAACTACAACAAATGCATACTTAGATTTATCAAAATGCCTACATGTCATTTTATAATGAGTAGATGAACAATAGTTCTAATCCTTTAATTCTGTGACTGTCTTGAATATTTCTAAGTGATTTTAACATTCTAAATGATTCTTTGGCTTTTGAATTACTCGTGTAGTTTACTTCTTTTTTTTTTTTCTTTCTTTCTTTATTTTCTCAATTGTGTCAGCATTCTATAAGCCCTGTGAGCTTTATGATTTCCACTGTTCTTCTAATGCTGTATTTTGACCTTTTGTTTCAGTATTTAGAACTCCTTTGAGTATTTCTTGTAGAGCCGGTCTACTGGTAACAAATTCTCTCAGTGTTTGCTAGTCTGAAAAAGACTTCATTTCTCCTTCATTTGTGAAGCTTAGTTTTATGGGATACAAGATCCTTGACTGACTATTATTCTGTTTGAGGAAATTAAAGATGGAACCCCAATACCTTTTGGCTTGTAGAGTTTCTTCTGAAAAGTCTGCTGTTAGTCTGATAGGCTTACCTTTGTAAGTTATTTGATGATTTTGTCTCGCTGCTCTTAAAATTATTTCCTTCAAGGGAAGAAGATAGTAATGGAGCCAGTTGGACTATGCTAGACACAGTGTGAGTGAGTGAGTGAGTGTATGGAAAATTTTGAGTACATGTCTATGAGTAAGTGGGTATGTGAATGGTTGATTGAGAAGGGACTTGGAGCAAGTTGCCATAGCTGCTCTGCTTGGACCCTAGCACTTCCCAGGGTGCAGAAGCTGAGTACCATTTTTTAAAAAATAAGCAAAACCCTTCCCTGGAAGAAGCTGCTCGGAGTTACTGCTGGCTCCAGGTTCTGCCTCACCACTGCAGTGCCTAGCCAGACACTGGCAGCAAGGGTCATGGAGGATGCACAGCAAGGGAGCCCAGAGGCAGAGTCCCACTGGAGAAGATGAAAGAGGCACCCTGCCATCATCTTAAAAACTGAGCAGGAAAGTACTCTGGCTTGCTCACCACAGAGTGACAGACCCTATCTCTGTGACTGGTGGATTAACTCCTCAGGGATTGATCATGTCTAAGAGGGAATATCCTGAAAGCACGAACTCCAGAGGGACAGGACAAGTGCTGAGTCTCAGGCACTGCACCCCTACCCTGATTCAGCCATAGGACAAAGGATGTGGCCAGAAAAGGCTAAGAAAGAGTCCTGAAGAGATCAGCGGTGAGCCTAGGACTGACCCAACTCCCTCCCCTCAAGCAATCCACTGAACATCAGACCCTGCATGGCTGGGACATGACTGACAGGGATGAACCCAGGTAGACTCTGGGTGCCAGCCAAAATAGGAAGACTCAACTCCAGGAAAAGCCTGGCTGAAGCACCCCACTACCACCAGTACCTGGAGAATAGACAATCCCACACCTCCCCACCAGAGGGATCCCCTCAGACCATACAAGAGTGGGAGGGGAGGACTGAGGCCCCACCCACCCCCACCACCTCCTTCCCCAGATTGGACACTGGGTAGATTGTGAATAAGGCCACAGCTCCCCCAGGAGATGATAGAGGGGCTTATCTGTGAACAGCTGAGAGAAACAATTACAGAACCTGCCATAAGAAAACAGGATTTTTTTTGGTTTTTGTTTGTTTGTTTCAAATTTTTATCTTTTTCCTTTGTGCATAAATTTGTATGTGAGGGTTCAATCTGCAATCCCCTTCACCCTTTCTTTCTTCATTTTTTCTTTTTTTCTCCTTACATTTTGTGTTTTCTGTTTATGTATGTGTGTGAATGATTCAGTGTTCATCTTTCAGTTTTTTGATTGTCTGTATTGTTTTTTGTTCTCTTTTTTTAGAATGTGTGTGAATGTATGTGAGAGTTCAATTTGAATTCCTTTTTTTCTCTCTTTTTTCTGGGTGCGCATGTGTGTGTGTGTATGAATTGTTTTTTGCTTTGGTTTTTCTGTGGTTTTTTTTTTTTCATCTTCATCCATTCTACTTTTCTCTATTCTCCTCATAGCTGGTCCTGTATCTTGGACTCAGGGAGTACACACACATACCCATTGCATTATTATATAGAGTGGTGAGGGGGAGTGGGTCTCAGGTAACCCATACCAAAATCAGTGAACACTGCAATTTGCAATTTGTTTCTGAATCGTAGCTCCTCATCCTCCACTTTATTTGACTCTCAAAACTACAACAGACCACAAAGCTTCCCACCCACCAACCTGTTTCAAAATAGAACAAATTTGGAGTCCCAATCAGGGAAGAACAGAGGACTGAGCAATCATCAGAAGCAAAAGCCTCTCCCACTGCCAGTAAATAACAGAACTAAAGAGAAAATAAAGAGATCTGTCACAAATGAGGAAAAATCAATGGAAGAACACAGGTAATTCCCAGTGTAACAAAGAGAAAACACCTAAAAAATCAGACTTCAGAGCCCAAACAATGGAAGTCACCAATTACTGGCCCCAGAATCCAACAGGGATTAGGAAATAGAAGGAAAGAGTGAATAAGACTCAAGAAAGACAAGATGCAACACTGAAAGAACTTGTAACAGAGATTTTGGCCATTAAAAAAAAATTCATTCAGGAAATAAATAACAAGATGACAAGCATGGAAAGCAGAATTATTCAAGCAAAAGAAGGAATCTCAGAACATCAAGAACAAAACATGGGATTAACCTGATCTGCAAAAAACATAGAAAGAATGCTCAGAAGGAAACAACAAAGCCTCCAAGAGATGTGTGATTATATCAAGAGGCTGAACCCATGCCTGACTGGTATCCCAGAAGAATAAATGGAAATGAAGAACTCCTTGGAACAAGTATTCCAGGTGGCTATCCAAGAAAACTTTCCCCATCTCATCAGAGATGTGACCATCCAAACACAAGAGATACAGAGAACCCCCACAAGACACAAAGTAATTTGCCTACACAAAGTAGGTACAAAAGAAAAGTTCCTAAAGGCAGCAAGAGAGAAAGATCAGACTACCTACCAAGGAAAACCAATCAAAATAACAGAAGACCAATCAGCAGAAACACTATAAGCTAGAAGAAACTGGAGTCTAATATTCAGAGTCCTCAAAGACAAACAATTTCAGCCAAAAATTACCTACTCAGCCAAACTCAACTTCATCAGTGATGGAAAATTTAAAAACTTCCCAGACATTCAATCCCTAAGAGATTATGCAGCTTCCAGACTACCTTTACAGGAAATGCTTAACAAGGTATTAAGCACAGAAGAAAGAAAAAAGAAAGAATGACCACGTTCTTCCCAAGAGAATAGGAAAGCACAGAATCGACAGAGAATACAGTGCAACTGTACACTTGGAAACACTTACATATATCAACTCAAAAGTTAAAAGAAAACAAACAAGCAAACAAAAAACTTTATAAGAACCTCATGATGGGGATAAGCAATTACATTTCAATAATCAACCTGAATGTGAATGGATTAAATGAATCACTGAAAAGATACAGAATGGAAAACCATGATTTAATGATAAAAAATCATGATTCAATGATTTCCTGCATCCAGAAAACTCATCTCACCACAAGAGACACACACAGACTCAAAGTTAGAGAGTAGAAAATGAATTTCCAGGCAAATGGATTGCAAAAGGAGACAGGAGTTGCTATCTTAATATCAGACAAAATAACCTTTAAGCTATCAAAAAATTTTTTAAAATGGAAAGAAGGAACTACATAATGATACAAGGTTCAATCCATCAACAACAAATATCTATCCTAAACATATATACGCCCAACTCAGGAGCACCAGTGTTCATTAAGCAACCACAAAGTAAACTAAAAAATGGAATTGACTCTAACACTATTATAGCTGGGGACTTAAATATCCCACTAACAACACTGAGCAGATCATTGAGGTAAAAAATCCAGAAACTCAAATTGATGCTTGACCAAATGGACTTAATAGATAACTGCAGAACCCTCCAACCATCAACCACAGAATATACATTCTTCTCATCACCACATGGAATGTATTCCAAGATTGATCAAATACTCAACTGTAAATCAAGCATAAATAAACTTCATAAGATCAAAATACTGCTGTGCACCTTCCACACAGTGGAATAAAAATAAATATCAACACCAACAAAGTTCCCCCAAAACCCACAAAGACATGGACACTAAATAATGTCCATGATGCTGAATGACTACTGGGTCAACACAGACATCAAAACAGAAATTAAAAGATTCCTGGAAAGAATGAAAATAAAGAAACATCTTACCAAAACCTCTGGGATGCCTTGAAATCAATTCTAAGAGGGGAATTTATATCTCTATGAATACACATAAAGAAAATGGAAAGATCACAAGTTAATAGACTAAAAAGTCACCTAAGGGAGCTGGAAAGACTAGATAACCAAAACCCTAACTTTAGCAGAAGAATCCAGGTCACCAAAGTAAAAGCCAAATTATGGGACATAGAAGACAAAAATGTCATAGGAAAAAATCAAAAAACAAAAAGCTGGTTCTTTGAAAGAATAAACAAGATTGATGGACCCCCTAGCTAGACTGAACAAGAAAAAGAGAGAAAAGGCCCAAATGAACGCAATCATAAATGCAAAAGATCACATCACAACTGACTCCGAAGAAATACAAAAGATTATCAGAGATTAACATGCACACCTGTATGGAAACAAACTTGATAACTTAAATGAAACGGAGGACTTTCTGACATTATACAACCTCCAAGATTGAAACAAGAAGACACTGAGACACTAAATAGAACAATAAAAACACAGGAAATTGACTCCATCATAAGAAAACTATGTATGAAAGAAAAGACCTAGGCCAGACAGTTTCCAGTGGAATTCTACAAAACATACAAGGAGGAGCTGATACCAATTCTATTGAAAGTACTCCAGGCAAATGAGAAAGATAAATATAATTCTCCCCAAATAATTTTGGTTAGAGTCCACTGCTGAGGAGAAAGTGTGGCCTTTTGGGGATGTTGAATAACTCTGTTATTTTTATATTGTCAGAATTATTTTTCTGGTTCCTTCTTATTTGGCTACACTATTTCTTCTTATTTGAGGTTGGCAGGGGACTGACAATAGGCACTGTATGGCTCCCTTAGATACATACAGCTTTGATGTGTTGAGTTCCTCAATTGTCAGCATGGCAATTCTGTGCTGGGTATCTGAATAGGATTAAGGCATCCTAAATGACCAGGGTGGTTTGGATAGTGGTGTTAACTGGGTTCTAGGATAAGACCTTCACCAAAGCTGAGGTATTATGTCAGATGTGATGAGCTAAACTATTGACCACTGGCCTAGAGGTGGCACTTTCAGGAGAGAGCCAGGTGTGACAGTCACTCTGGGCTTTCTGCTTAGAGTATGTTGCTCCAAGGAAATGCCTAGCCAACCCAGATGGTGAGTGGGGTTGTGAGGGTTACCCGAGTTATCTGTCTGCTTTGAGTCTTAGAGGGGGTGCTGGGGAAAGGAGCTCCAGCTCTTCAACTGTGTGCACTCTAGGCTACTTCAGTGGGAATTGGAAGGGAGCCCCTGGCCACTAAGATAATGCTGTTGTGCTAAAGCTGCATGAAAGAGTTTACTTTAGAATTGAAAGGTTGCTAGGGCAATGATTCCCATCCAGCTCCCCCACATTAGCCTCAGGGAGACAGTGTTCAGAATGTCAAAGTGCAGCTGGCCTCAGATATTTTCACATTGGCCCACCACAGCCAGGACCCATCTGCCACCAAGGAGTTTGCCCTTGGAGCCCATCTCCTCCCAGACTAGAAAACAGCCACCAGCAAAGGTTGAGTTACCAGCTGGAACTGATCAGGCCTTTTTTTTTTTTCTTTACAACTCCATGTGGGTGTTGATAGAGCATGGCTGTGGGTAAGGCAGATTTTCGTGAAGGACTAGTGTCCTGCAAAGCCCAATACAATAATAGTGGGAGACTTCAACACTCCACTGACAGCAATAGACAGATCATCAGGGCAGAATGTTCACAAAGAAATATTTAAATTAAACCAGATGCTAGAGCAAATGGAACTATCAGACATCTACAGAACATTCCTCCCCAAAACTACAGGATATATTCTTTTTCTCATCAGCACATGAAACATTCTCCAAGATAGACCACATGATAAGCCACAACTTAAGTCTCAATAAATGCAAAAAAAAAATTGAAATTATATCAAGCACCCTCTCAGACCACAGTGGAGTACAATTAGAAAGTAATTCCAAGAAGAACTTGCAAAACCAAATAGAAAACATGAAAGTTAAACAATCTGTTTTTGAATGATCATTTGGTCAACAATAAAATCAAAATGGAAATTTTAAAATTCCTTGAAATGAATGAGAACTATTAAACAAGTTATTAAAACTTTTGGGACACAGCCAATTTTGTGCTGAGGACAACTTATAGAACTTTTAAGGCCTATTTTAATTAGACTGAAAGATTGCATATTGATAAACTAACATCACATCTCAAGGAACTAAACAAAAAAATAAACAAATCAAACTTAAAGTTTGCAGAAGAAAAGAAATAACAAAGATTACAGCAGAATTAAATGAAATTGAAATTTAAAAATACAAAGGATCAATGAAAAACAAAGTTGGTACTCTGAAAAGATTAAAGTGATAGACCACAAGCTAAATTAATTAATAAATGAAGAGAGAAGATTCAAATAAGCTCAATCAGAATTGAAAATAGAGACATTGTGAGTGGCTTGCCTGCGCCTACGGGTTCGAGACCTGCCCAGGCAACTTGGCGAGACCTCATCTCTACAATAAAGCAAAAAATTAGCTGGGTGTGGTAGCGCTCGCCTGTAGTTCCAGCTACTTGGAAGGCTGAGGCGGGAGGATCGCCGGAGTCCAGCAGGTCGAGGCTGCAGTAGCCTGGAGCGGCCACTGCACTCCAGTCTGGGAGACAGAGTGAGACTCCAACTCAAAAAAAAAAAAAAAAAAAGAAAAGAAAATAGAGACATTACAGTTCACACAACAGGAGAAACAAACTATCATTCAAGATTATTATGAGTACCTCCATGCTAACAAACTAAACAATCTAGAGAAAATGGATACATTCTTGGAAACATGTAATCCCCTAATCTTGAGTCAGGAAGAAACAGAAACCCTGAACAGACCTATGATGAGTAGTGAGATTAAAACAGTAATTAAGTCTGCCAACAACAACAAAAGTCCAAAGAACTGGTACCAATTTTACTGAAGCTATTCCATAAGATTGAAAGAAGAGAATCCTCCCTAACTCATTTTATAAAGCCAGTATCGCCTGATAACAAAGCCAAGAAAGAACACAACAACAATAGCAACAAACTACAGACCAATACCCTTGATGAACTTAGATGTGAAAATCCTCAACAAAAATATTAACAAACCAAATTCAACAGCACATAAAAAATAATCCATCATGATCAAGTGGGTTTTATCTCGGGGATGAAGGGATGATTCAACACACACAAATCAAACATTATCATAATACTATAAGAAAGGGATTGGCAGTAGGGGGACATTGCCAAGGGGGAGGCACATAACATTAATAATGGTACCCACACTTTAGCTGTATAATGACCATTTCTGTACCTAATCCTGAGCTGTACCCCTCATCTTTAAAATAAAAAAGAAAAGAAAAAAATAAAAGTGATCCACTACAAAAACAGAATTAAAAACAAAAATTATTTCATGATAAAAACCCTCAGCAAAATAGATATAGAGGGGATATTCCCCAATACAATAAAAGTCATATATGAAAAACCCACAGCCAATGTCATACTAAAAAGAGAAAAGTTGAATGCATTCCCCCTCTGAACTAATGCCACCTTTCACCACTCCTGTTCCATGTGGTATTGGACATCCTAGCCAAAGCAATCAAGCAATAAATAAATAAATAAATAGTATCCAAATTGGAAAAGAAGAAATCAAACTATCTCTGTATGCCAACGATGTCTTATACCTACAAAATTCCAGGGATTCCTCCAAAAGACTCTTAGACTTGATAAATGAAATCAGTAAAGTTTCAGGATACAAAATCAACACACACAAATCAGTAGCACTGCTATACAACAATAGCAACCAAGCTGAGAATCAAATCAAGAACTCAAATCAATTTACAGCCAAAAAGCTTAAATACCTAGGAATATATTTCATCAAGAAGATGAAAAATCTTTACAAGGAGAACTACAAAACACTGATGAAAGAAATTGTGGGGAACATCAACAAATGGAGAAATAACCCATGCTCATGAATTGGAAGAATAAACATTATTAAAGTGATCACATTACCCAAAGTAATCTACAGATTCGATGCAATCCCTATCAAAATACCAATGTCATTTTTCACGAATCAGAAAAACCAATCCTAACATTTATGTGGAACTAAAAAAAAGGTATAATAGCCAAAGAAATTCCAAGCAAAAGGAACAAATCTAGAGGCATCACATTACCTGACTTTAATTTATACTAAAAGGCTGTAGTAACCAAAACAGCATGGTACAAGAGCAGACACATGGACCAATGCAAAGCAAAAGAAATAACCAACAGAGCAAATGGGCAACCTATAGAATGGGAGAAGATATTTGCAAGCTATACATCTAAAAAAGTATTCATATCCATAATCTATAAAGAACTCAAACAAATCAGCAAGAAAAAAAAGCAAATGACCCCATTAAAAAGTGGGAAAATGACATAGACATTTCTCAAAATAAGATATACAAATGACCAACAAACGTATGAAAAAAATGCTCTCAATATCATTCATCATCAGGGAAGTGCAAACTGAAATAATAGTGAGATACCACCTTACACCAGTAAGAATGGTCATTACTAAAAATTTTTAAAAATTAGATGTTGGTGCAGATGCAGTGAAAAGGGAACACTTGTATATTGTTGGTGGGAGTGTAAATTAGTACAACCTCTGTGGAAATCAGTATGTATATTTCTCAAAGAACTGAAAGTAGATCTATCATTTGATTCAGCAATTCTACTACTAGGTATCTACCCAAAGAAACAGAGGTTGTTATATATATATATGCATATACATAGGTATATATTATTATTATTATTATACACACATTTGTACTCACATGTTCATTGCAACACAATTCACAATTGCAAAGTTGTAGAATCAACCTAAATGCCCATCAACAAGTCAGTGAATAATGAAAATGTGGTATATATACACTATGAAATACTATTCAGCCATCAAAAAGAATGAAATAATGACTTTTGCAGCAACTTAGATGGAAATGGAGAACATCGTTCTAAGTGAATTAAAACAAAAATAGAAAAAAAAAGCACATGGTCTTAAACTATACTAAGGATCTGCAAAGGCACAGAGAATTATATAATGGACACTGGAGACTCAGAAAGGAGAAAGAAGGGGTGAAGGGTTCAATGAGCACAGGCAGGGGTGGTGGGTACACTTAAAACTCAGACTTCTTTGCCACTACACAATGCAACCATGTAATCAAAACTATCTGTACCCCCTAAAGCTACTGAAATAAAAAATAAAAAGTACTACTACTAATAATAATAATGATAATAATGCTGGCCTTAAAGAGTTGTGAAATATTCCTTTCACTTCAATTTTGTGGAATAGTTAGTGTATAATTAGTATTCTTTTTCCTTAAATATTTGGTAGATTTCCCCAGTAAATTCATCCTGAGCCTGAAGTTTTCTCTGTAAAAAGAATCTTAGCTACATGTTTATTAAAAAACAGACAAAAGATGTAAGGCTCCTTGGTTATCCACTTGTTCTTAAGTGAGGCTTGTTAATTTGTATATTTCAAATTATTATTCAGTCATCTAGGTGACTAAATCTATTGGCATAAAGTTATTCATAATATTTGTTTATTATCATTTGAAGATCTATAGAAACTGTTTTTCTTTCTTTTTTTCTTTCTTTCTTTCTTTCTTTCTTTCTTTCTTTCTTTCTTTCTTTCTTTCTTTCTTTCAAGACAAGATTTCACTCTAATGCAATGGCATGATCATGGCTCACTGAAGTCTCAAACTCAGGCACTCTAGCAATCTGCCTGCTCCAGGCTCCTGAGTAGCTGGAACTACAGGTGCATGCCATCATGCCTGATTAATTTATATTTATGTCTTGTAGAGACAGGGTCTCACTATATTGCCCAGGCTGGTCTTGAAATCCCAGCCACAAGCAATCCTCTCACCTTGGCCTCCCAAATTGCTGTGATTACAGGCATGAGCCACCACACCCAGCTTATTTCATTCTTGATTTTGGTAACTTGTATCTTTTTTTCTGACCAATATGTTTAAAATTTTGTAATATTCTTAGCGAAAATTTTACTAGGTTTTGGTTTTCTTGTTTTTCTTTATTTTTTATTGATTTCTGTTCATTATTTCTTCTCTTTTATTTTGAGCATCATCTATCCTCCTTTTCCTAATTTCTTAAGATAGAAATTAAGCTCATTTACTTGAGATCCTTCTTAATTCATTAAATAGGCATTTACTGCCATAAATTTACCTTTTTCGCTTAATAGTTAACTCTGATCACTATCAATCACAAATTTTGATGGATTACATGTTCAGTTTCATTCAGTACAAAATACATTCTGTACTTTGATTTCTTTTTGATTTATGGGTCATTTAGAACTTTATTTGGTTTCCAAATATTTAAGGATTTTTCAGTTATCTATTACTGACTTTAATTATATTATTGATAGAGAACAAAATTTGTCTTCCTTGAATAGTTTTTAATTTATTGTGGCTTTTTTATGGCTTATTTTATGATCCATTTTGGTAAAAGTTCTATTTTGAGTAGAAAAAAATGTATATTTCTGCTGTTGTTTGTCCTCTATTCTAAAATACCAGTAGCTTAAATTGGCTGATAATGTTGTTTAATTAAATAATCTGTTTCTTTACCAAGTTTCCATCTACGGATGAATTCCATCTACAGGAATTCATCAATTCCTGAGAGAGAGGTGATAAAGTCTCTTGATACAGTTGTGTATTTCTCTATTTCCCTGGTAGTTCCATTAGCTTGTTCTTTATGTATTTTTAAGTTTTATTACTCAGTGTATAAATATTTATAATTGTTTTATCTTCTTGATTAATTGACAAATCTTTCATTAGAAAATGATCCTCTGTCTCTGATAATATCCATTATTCTAAAGGGTAATTTGTCTGATAATAATATAGTCACTTCAGTCATCTTTTGTTTAGGTTAGTATGGATTATCTTTTACCATACATTTATATTTAATCTATTTTTGTCTTTATATTTAACGTGTCCTATAATCAACACATAGTTCTGTCTTTTTTTAAATCCAATCTGACAATATATGCCTTTTAAATAGAATTCATAGACCACTTGCATGTATGTTTTTATAGATATAGCTGGATATAAATCTTGCACTTTGGTACTTGTTTTAGATTAATTTCATGTATCTTTTGTTTCCTTTAGGGTTAAATTAATATTTTTATAACTCTATGCTATATATTTTATTGCCCTATTTGTTAAAACTCTTTATTGTGTTATTTAGTGCTTGACTTAAGGCATATAGTATACATCTTCAGACTTATCATGGTATCAGTGATAACTGTCAAGTTGTGACAGTTCATTAAATTTATAAACCTCAGAAACATATATACTTCCATTTCTCCCTACCAGTTTTTTTATAATTTACTTCTACATATTTTGTAAACCTCATGGAACATTGCTACTATTTTCCCTTTAAATGGGTGATTTTAAAGATTTAAATTAAAAGAAAAAGGCATTCGTATTTGCCTACTTACCATTACCAGTGCTCTTCATTCTTTTGTGTCGGTCAGAATTTTTATTTAGTATCATTTCTCTTGTGTTTGAAGTACTTTCTTTAATATTTATCATAGTGTCGCTCAGCAGGTGATGAATTATTTTAGCTTTTATTTGATTAGGAACTGTATTCCTTTGGGTATAGAATTCGAGGCTGACACATTTTTTCTTTCAGTACTTCAGTTAGTATGTAATATTTCTGATGGTACATTTCTTTCATCCTTTTTTCTGTATGTAATGTCCCTCCCACCCCACCTACTTTCATTAAAAGTTTCTCTTTAGCATTGGTTTTAAGTAATTTTAATATAATTTTCCTTTATTGGTGTCTGAGGGAGAGGGATTGGTTTGTTTTGTTTTGGTTTGAATTTCTTTTCTGATTATAAGGTTTTTCTCATTCCCTTCGTATTCTTCAAGAAATTCAATTACATATATATTAGTTTGTTTAAAGTTGCTCCACTGCTCTGTTCCCTTTTTAAAAAACTTTTTGTCTATATTTCATTTTAAATTGTTTCTATTGCTATGATTTCAATGTCACCAATCTTCACTTCTGCAATGTTTAATCTACTCTTAATATCATTCAATATATTTTTAATCTAAGACATAGTAGCTTTTATTGCTAGAAAATAATAGGTCTATTTTTATTCTATCTTTTATTTCTTTAATATATTCAATATTTTCTATAGCTTCTTGAATATATGGAATACTGTTTCGATATTGTTGTAATTAATTCACAATTCTATCCTCTCTGTCATTTTAGAGTTTGCTTTCACTGATTTTTTTTTTTTTCCTTTTGTTATAGGTCATGTTTTTCCTCTTCTTTGCATACCTGGTAATATTTATTGGATTTCAACCATGTAAATGTTATTATGTTGGTTACTAGATATTTTTATTTTTCCTATAAATATCTTAGAACTTTATTCTGGGATGTGATTAAATTATTTTAAAACAATTTTCCATTTTTAAAATTTTTTGTAGACATATTAACCTTTATTTTTCTCCCCTTAAAAAAGGATTTTTGTATAATGTCCCTTTCGGCTTTAATATATTTTGTTTAAAAGTTACAAATATTAGCATTATCACCTCAAATTAGTTTCATGTTTTTCCATTGAAAAATCATAAACCCAACATTTTTTTTTTAAGTTGCATGGTACAAATCAAGATTGGGTACAAAAGTGGTTTAGGTACAGGTGAAGTTTGGGGTCTCCCGTTGGACCTCACTTTACCTGGATTAGGATCAGCCACCCTTACTGATATTATGTGCCTCCCTCCCTCCCCTGGCAGCATCCCAATACTGCCAAACTGTTTTGTGTAATATGATGATAGGTGTTCAGGGTCCACTTATGAGTGAGAACATGTGGTACACAGTTCTTTGTTTCTGTGATAGATCACTCAGTATTATAGACTCTAAGTCCATCCAAGTTGTTGCAAAGTTCACAATTTATCCTTCTTTATGGCTGCATAATATTCCATCATGTATATATATACCACGGTTTTTTTTAATCCAGTGCAGTTTCAATGGGTAATATAGTTAGTTCTATGTTTTTGCTATTTTGAATAGTGCTACAATAAACTTGCATGTGCAGGAAAAAAATATTTGCCAACAGTATATCTGACAAAGGCCTAACATTCAGGATCTACAAGGAACTCAAATGTGCTGAAAGGAAATAAAACAAACAACCCCATTAAAAAATGGGCAAAAGAGCAACCTCTTTCAGGACCCTCTCACTGTAGGAAATTTTCTGTCTTCTTAATAAATGCTACTTCCTCAAAAAAAAAAAATGGCCAAAAGACATGAATAGACACTTCTCAAAAGAAGATATATTGGCACCAACAGACACATGAAAGAGTGCTCAGCCTCACTAATCATCAGTGAAATGCAAATCAAAACCACATTGAGATACTACCTAACTCCAGTAAGAATGGCCATCATTAATAAAACAAAAAACAACAAATGCTTACTAGGATGTGGAGAAAAGGGAATGCATCTACATTGTGTTTGGGAATGCAAACGAATTCAACCTCTGTGGAAAATAGTGTGGTGATTTCTAAAAGAACTAGAAATTGACCTTCCATATAACCCAGCAATGTCCATTCTGGTAATATACCTAGGGGAGCTCGAATCGTTCTAAAAACAACTTGACACTTTGAAGCTTCCTTTTTAAACTTTGGTGTTTTTTTGTTTTTAAAGCAGGATTTATTAAGAGAACAGAAAAGCTCCCACAGTGGAAGGGGACCCGAAGGGGTTGCTTAAACTTTGTTAACCAGAACCATTGTAACATAGTAGTCTAGGAATAAGTTATCCTCAGTAAAATTGTTACTGAATACTTTCTCTAATACTCCATGAAATCTGAGGTTTGTGCTCTAGCAGGAGGGAGTAAACATTATTCCTGGCCCTGTGTGAGCTCTAAGGATTGTCCCCTGCAATCCCCTTAGTGGTTTTTTTCACCCATATGTGCTGACTACTACTTAGATGAGTACTCTTAGGGGAACCCTCTGCAGGTCTCTGGAGCCCTCTCTCTGTGTAGTTCTATCCTGTCCAGTACTTTGCCTTGTGTACTCCAGCTAGCTATCTTAGTCTTTTAAGACTCTAAGCTCCTTCTTGATTCTTAGAGACCTCTGGGCTCTTCTTGAGTTTCCTCTCTCTGTACTACATTTTGGAAATCTTTCCCCAGGCAATAAGCTAAGACAGTTATAAAGCTTATCTCATTTGTTTCCCATCACCCAGGGATCACTGACCTTCACTGTCTGATGTTCAATGTCTTAAAAATTGTTGTTCATATTTTTGTCTGTCTTTTTCAGTTGTTACAGATGAAAAGGAAAATCTGGTCTGCCACACTCCATCTTGACCAACGTATACAAATTCTAAATGTACATGTAGTCTATCCTCATTATTCATGAATTTTGAATTCATCTACTTGCTAATTCGTAATCCTAGGGTCAGTACTTGTGACACATTTGCAAACAAACACTTAATGGTGAAACATCTAAGTTACACAATGAACGCATGCCCAATTGAGGTTGTACGAGGCTACCTCTGCCTTCTTGTTTCGGTTCTCATCCTATAAACAAATGTCCTTTTCAGTTTATTTAATGCCACTTTTGTGTGTGTATGCTTTTTATCAGTGGCTTTACTGTTTAAAATGGCCCCTAAGCATAGTACTGAAGTTCTGTCCAGTGTTCTAAGCACAAGAAGGCTGTGATGTGCTTTATAGAGAAAGTATGTGTTAGGTAAGTTTCCTTCAGGTGTGAGTTATGCGGTAGGCTGTGAGTTCCATGTTAATGAATCAACAAGACATGTTATATAAGATATCTTTACAGAGAAATACACATCAAAACAAAAATACAAATCAACCAGTTAACAAAATATTGTGACCAGAGGCTTATAGGAGCCTAACCCTTTATTTCTCCTAGAAGTAATGGTTCAATATTTGCTAATTCAATTTGCATGCTGACTTTCAAGAACACAACTATGAGAAATAAGGAAAATAGACTTTATTTTAGCTATGATGTAAAGTACATAAATATCTATGTTCTCTCAGAGGTTTTTCATGCCATGTTCAGTCTGATGAAAGGAAGAAATAATTCAGCTATGTAGTTGTAATAAAGATAATAAAATAGGTAGATATAATTGTGTTACTGGAAAGGAATTGGAAAGGTTAAGTAGCTAGAAAAAAGAACAAGTTTGAAGGGCATTCAGAATTATGAATTTACTTCCAGCATCCTTGTTTCCCCAAACAGAATGACCTTGTTGACTAGAAGAAAAAAGTAATTTTCTTAGGATTTTCTCACAGTTGCTTTTTCCTGAAACACAAATCCCTTCATAGTTCACTCATTCAATAAATATTCACTCCACATCTACAATGTACCAACCTTTGTGCTCAGATTTGAGGCTACGAACTATAGATCCTGAGTCTTCATCTTTTGCGGGATCAGAATCAGATGGGGAAGAACAGGAAGACAATATCAGTATCAGTACAGTGTGATAAGTACTAGGAGAAATGCGTCCCGGGCTGTTGCAAAAGCAGAGAAGATCTCTCTAGTAAGCTTTAGGGAGAGGAGGGTGGTCCTAGGGCATCTTGGAGAAATTTAAATAGGTCAAATAGTTTCTCAAGGGAGTCGCAATTAGAGAAGCAGCATATTAAAGATTCAGGAGACCTAGGAAGAGACAAAAGAGTTGAGGGTAGAGAGGAAAGCAAGCAAGATCATGCAAGACCTTATATGCCATGAAAGAGTTTTAAGTATGAAGGTGTGGTGGCCAGATTTGTCCCTGCAAATTGTTCTTCTAATTGCTGTGTAGAATATGGATTTGATGGGGAGCAATCCTGGAGGCACGAAGACCAGTGAGGAGGTTGCATCAGTTGCCACCAGGTAAGATCATAGTTTTCTGAATTATGGCAGTGCTGCTCTCAAAATTCCATTCATTCACCAGTGCTTCAGTCACACTAAGGCTCCTACCACACCCCATACAGATCATTTCTTTCATGCCTTTTTGCTTTGGCATCCATTTTTCTCTTGCTTGAGTTTTAGTTCCTGCTTTTGTTCAGTTGGAAAGCTCCTATTCATCCTTAAGTGCACCTCTACTTTCAAACTTTCACTTATATCTACAAGAATCCATCTATTCTTAATCTCTATTTTCATAGCTCATATTCACTATAACACCCTTCAAAATTGATAAGCACTTGTTACCCTATTTTAGACCACAACTAGATTGAGAACTTCTTGAGGACAAGCATTATGTCTCATACACCCACCCCCCACTTCAATGAACACAGATGTTACAACATGCTGTAGATCAGTGGCTCCCAAATTCTAGAATGTAGGAAGGCTTCTGGTGAATTTTTAAAACAGATGGTTGTCCCCAGAGTTTCTAATTCAGTAGACCTTAAAAGAGAACTGAAAATTTTATTTTAAACAAGTTTCCAAGTATGATAAAGCTAACAATTCATGGACCACACCTTGAAATTTTTCAGACTGTGAACCTTCTAGGTCCTGAAGGTTATTACCTCCACTATCTCATGTGTCATGATCTTTCACTACGTGTCTTTGTGTATGTGTGTAGAAATGTTGAGCTTGGATGCATATAGTTCTTTTATTTCCTACAAATGTTTCAACCTATCTATCCTTGGAAGATTCTTGGGCATAAATGATCATTTTGATCACCTTAGTTTATCACACTCTAAAGGAGCCATTCCATATAATTTCTACCACATACCCACCTGTGTTCTAGCCATACAAACCACTCATAGTTCCCTAGAGTTTCTCACCCATGAACATGTACCCTAGAATTACAATTTCCAATTTTTTTCATTGCCTATGAAACTAATCACATGCCAAAAAACCTTTACTCTTAGCCAAAATAATCAATGAAATATATCACTCATTTAAAAAATCTAAATCATCCTGATTACTAAAATGTGCAAAGACCAACAATCTAAAGAAAAGAAGTTTGGCAGGATCGAATTTCTCTGGAAAATGCTCCTAAATGACTGAGAATGATCTCCAGTTTGTCTTTTTGTCTCTGAGACAATGCTGATCATTCCATTGCATTGCCAAGGCAGTTTTTCTTTATAAAATTCATTCCATTTTATTTTCAGTTAGTTGTCAGACCTCCCTGGGGGTACATGTTCTACTCAGCTCATTTATTTTTGTGAAATTCTGCATCACATTTTCTTTTGTTTTCTTTGTAATCTCCTGATATCTTAAAGCTTCTCTACAAAAAACAATAGCAGAAACCCTACACTAACAAACAAATTATTTACATGATGTATTTCTTTACTTGGATCCAAAGAGTGAGTGTGTCCCTGAGGCCCATCTATGTAAATATCAGAAGGTTTCTGACATGCCTACTACTTTCATGGCATCAGACATTGTAGCAGCTAGTAGGGCTGCCACCAGGAGGTTATTAAGCAGTGGGGGAAAAGGGGATTGAGAAGTCTAGAGGCTGGGGTTAGGTGCCGTGGCCTTTGGCACCGGCCCCTCCTCCAAAGACTCCTAATCCTGACCTTCAGTCTTTCTCTTGTACCTTTGGAGAAGGGGTGGGTGCCAAAGGCCACGGCACCTGACCTCAGCCTCCAAGACATAATTTTTTAAATTTCTCCATCCTGACACATTCTATTTTTTTTCTGAATTTTTCACTGAACTTTGGAATGATTACAAAGTTAGCAATTATCTCAGGGTAATTTATATTTATTGTGGAGCCTAATTTCCCTGGAGCTTCTCTTGTAGAAAATTTCTATAAATGTCCAAGCTTCTTGTTTTCTCCAGGTACTTATAACATAAAACAATTATCCACAGCCCTTCACATTATCCTGATGACGTTTCAAATTCCTTGTTGGCAGAGGGAGAGTGAAACAGGGTGAATATCGCAGGCCCCCTGTATCTGCTTCTCTCTTGGATCTGCTAGGTTTCAGGGGCAGCTCTGCCACATAGGCTATATGACATCAACACTGTGGAACATTTCAGGAAGAACATGAACATCCACAGATTTGTTTATATAATCAGGGTTTCAAACACTTACCTATCTTAAAACATGTAATACAGCTATTCATACAAAACTTAAAATATCACACAAAGGCAAAGTGGTGATGAAAGTCTGGAGTTCAGAGCAAATAGATCCAGACTTGAATAACTGCTCTACCATTCAATAGAACATAAGCTACAACTTTTTTTAAAATTATAAATATGTGGGGTACAATTCAGGGTTAGGTATACAAACATTGATTATGCAGGTACCCTGGTTGATGAGGTATGCCCCTCCCTCCCCTAGCAGTTTCCCTCGACTGCCAATTCCACCCTCCTCCCCGACAGCTTCCCACTACCGCCAATCCCTTTCTTATAGTATTATAATTGTTCAAGGTCCACTTATGAGTGAGAACATATGGTACTCTGTTCTTTGTTTCTGTGATAGATCACTGAATATGATCAACTCTAAATCCATGAGGTTGCTGCAAAGTCCATAAGTTTGTCCTTCTTTATGGCTGCATAATATTCCATTGTGTATATGTACCACATTTTTTTTTATGCAGTTCAGCTACTATGGGCAACATGGTTGGTTCCATGTTTTTGCTATTGTGAATAGAGCTGCAACAAACATGTGTGTGTGGGTATCTATTTTGTAGAATGATTTGAGTTCCTCCAGGTATATTCCCAATAGGGGAATTACTGGGTCATAGGGAAGGTCAAATTCTAGTTCTTTCAGATACTGCCACACTGTCTTCCAAAGAGGTTGCACTAGTTTGCATTCCCACCAGCAGTGTAGAAGCATTCCTTTTCCTCCACATCCTCACCAGCATCTGTTGTTGTTTGATTTATTAATGATGGCAGTTCTTACTGGGGTTAGGTGGTATCTCAATGTGGTTTTGATTTGCATTTCTCTGATGATGAGTGAGGCTGAGCATTTTTCATGTGTCTGTTGGCTGCCCATATATCTTCTTTTGAGAAGTGTCTATTCATGTCTTTTGCCCAATTTTTAATGGGCCTGTTTGTTTTTTCCTTTCAGCAAGTTTGAGTTCCTTGTAGGTCCTAGATGTTAGGCCTTTGTCAGATATACAGTTGGCAAATATTTATTCCCATTCTGTGGAATGTCTCCCTGCTCTCTTGATGGCATCTTTGGCTTTTCAGAAGCTCATTAGTTTGATGAGGTCCCACTTGTCTATCCTATTTCTTAAGGTGTAGACATTTAGGTTCTGAATAGGAATTGGTTGCCAGTTCCAATTTCCATAAGGGTGTCTCCTGTGTTTTCTAAGATTCTTATAGTCTGAGGTTTTACACTTAGGTTTTTGATTCATTTAGAGTTAATTTTTGTGTATAGTGTTAGGTAGGGGTCCTGTTTCAATTTTCTGCATGTGGTCAACCAGTTCTCCCAGCACCATTTACTGAATAGATTCTCCTCTTCCCAGTCGTTGTTGTTGGAGGCTTTGTCAAAGATTAGTTGGTTGAAGAATTGAGGCTTTGCTTCTGGTATCTCTCTCCTGTTCCATTGGTCTATGTGCCTGTTCTTATACCAATACCAGGCTGTTTTGATTATTGTAGGCTTATAGTAAAGTTTGAAGTCTGGAAGTGTGATACATCCTGCTTTGTTTCTTTTTCTAAGGATTGTTTTGGCCTTTTATGGTCATTTATGTTTCCATATGGATTTCTGTATTGTCATTCCAGGTCTGAGAAGAATGGTGTTGGTAACTTAATGGGTGTTGCGTTGAATCTATAGATTGTCTTTGATAGGATGGACATTTTAACAATGTTGATTCTTCCTATCCATGAACATGGAATATTTTTCAATTTGTTTGTGTGTTCTGGGATTTCTTTGAGCAGTGTTTGGTAGTTCTTGTTGTAAAGTTCTTTCACTTCTCTGATTAGGAACATGCTGAGGTATTTCATTTTTTTGGTGGCTATTGTGAATGGGATCGTGCTTTTAATTTGGGTCTCTACCGCTTGTTGTTAGTATATAGAAATGCAACTATCTTTTGCACATTTATATTGTACCCTGAGATTTTGCCAGTCCTTTTTCAGTGCAAGCAGGTTTTTGACAGATTCTCTTGGATTTTCAAAGCATAGCATCATATCATCAGCAAAGAGAAATAACTTGACTTCCTCTTTTCCTATTTGGATACCCCTGTTTTCCTTCTCTTGTCTAATTGTCCAAGTTGGGACTTCCAACACAATTTTGAACAAGAGGGGTGAGAGTGGGCAGCCTTGTCTTGCTCCAGTTTTTAGGGGAAATGTTTTCAGTTTCTGTCCATTTAGCAATATGTTAGCTGTGGGTTTATCGTAGATGGCACTTAGTATTTTGAGGTATGTTCCTTCTATACCTAGGTGCTTGAGGGTTTTTATCAAGAAGTGATGCTGGATTTTATCAAAAGGTTTTTCTTCATCTAATGATATAATCATGTGGTTCTTGTTTTTACATTTGCTGATGTATTTAATTACATTTATGGTCTTGCAAATGTTGAACCAAACTTGTATCCTGGGGATGAAGCCTCTTGGTCATGGTGGATGATTTTTGAGATGTGTTTTTGGATCTGATTTGCTGGAATCTTATTGAGTATTTTTGCTTCTATGTTCATAAGGGATATTGGCCTGTAGTTCTCTTTTTTTGTTGGATCTTTACCCAGTTTAGGTATTAGTGTGATGTTAGCTCGTAAAATGATTTGGGGAGAATTCCATCTTTCTCAATTGCCTGGAATATTTTCAAAAGGATTGCTATAGCTCCTCTTTGTATGTTTTGTAGAATTCTGCTGGAAAGTCATTCAGTTTAGGGATTTTTTTGGTAGGTAGTTTTTGTACGACATAGTCAATTTCCTGGTTTGTTATTGGTCTATTTAGTTACTCAATATCTTCTTGTTTCAACCTGGGGAGGTTGAGTGATGTCAGAAAGTCCTCCATTTCATTTATGTTATCAAGTTTGATTCCATATAGGTATACATAGTAATCTCTGATAATCTTTTGTATTTCTTCGGGGTCAGTTGTGATTTGATCTTTTGTATTTCTGATTGTGTTTATTTGGGCTTTTTCTTGGTCATTCTGGCAAGGGGTTCATCAATCTTGTTAATTCTTTCAAAGAACTAATTTCTTGTTTTGTTGATGTTTTCTATGATATTTTTGTCTTCTATGTCCTGTATTTGGGTTCTTATGTTGGTGATTTGGATTCTTCTGTTAAAGTTGGAGTTTGGATGATCTTCTCTTTCCAACTCTCTTAGGTGATTTGTTAGGCTCTCCACTTGTGATCTTTTCATTTTCTTGACGTATGCTCATGGAGATATAAATTCCCCTCTTAGAACTGTTTTCACAGCATCCCAGAGGTTTTGGTAAGATGTTTCTTCATTTTCATTTGTTTCCAGGAATCTTTTAATTTCTGCTTTGATTTTAGTGTTGACCCAGTAGTTGTTCAGCATCATGCTGTTTAGTGTCCATGACTAGCTATAGCTTTTGTGAGATTTTGCTTTCTTAGAAATTAAGATAATAACAACTATTCTGAAGACAATTAAGTGAAACAATTCATGCAAGTACTGGGTACGTAGTAGATGTTCCAAAGGTCTAGTACTATCTTGTTGTTCTTCTCTCTCTCTCTCTCTCTCTCTCTCTCTCTCTCTCTCTCTCTCTCATACACACACACACACACACACACACACTATTTTTAAAATTTGAAATATGTATATATTGTTTTACAGTTTTAATACCTTTTACCATACATATATTCTGTTCCCAACCATAGATGACATAGTTAGGTCAACTATTATAGCCATTATATAAACATCAAGAAGAATGTGAACTATCACAGACACAGAGATCTGAATACCACATGTTCTCACTCATAAGTAGATCCTGAACATTTATCCTAATACTACAAGAAAGGGATTGGCAAGAGCAGGACACTGGCAAGGGTGAGGGGAGGGGGCACATGACATCACTAAGGTTATCTGATCTTAAACCAGGCAAAGTAAAGACCAGTGGGAGGCCCAAGCTTCACCTGTATGTAGACTACTAATGTACCAAATTCTGACTTGTGTGCCACTTCTTTAAAATAAAAAATGTAAAAGGAATGAATTTTTATTGTGCATCTATTTTGTACAAGACACAACTTATTCAATACTATAACAACCACATATGGTATAGAAATTATTTCCCCCCATTTTTACTGAAAAAGAAACTAAATCCAGGCAAGTAAATTAACTCAGCCAGGAACACAAAGCTAGTAAGTGGCAGAGTTAGCCCAAGATCGCATTTCCTAACATTACTGCTATATCCACAACAATATATGGCATGGCTCTAGAGATAGTTGGTTTCAGCTACTGGACTCTGGACTCTGGCCTTGGTTAGTTGTGCTGTTAAGGGAAGTAAGATAATTTAAGTTTTCTCACTGAAAAAAAGGAACAAAAATAGTACTAAACTCCCAGGGCTTCTGTGAGGATTAAATACATTAATTCCCCTAAAGTTCTGAGCATGGTGGTGTCTAGCACATAGTGAGAGTCTGAAAAGTAAGATCTATTAGCAATTTTACAAAGTGGAAAGATAGATCATATCTTCTGCAGATCAGAGTGAGTGTAATTCTGACACCCACAAAAAAAAACTTGTATTTTTACATGAAGCACCTTTCTTTAGATTTTTTACATCCTCTGCCCAGGAGCAGAGAGATTAAGCTACCAAATGAAGCTCCTGATTTCAGATCAGAAGTGAGGTGAAAACATTCAAAACATTATCCTACCTCCCCTACCATTAATTTCCCTGTCATGGGGTTATCTGGGACTTATCTGGGAAACATACCAAAGAGTATGTCTAACCATCAAAGGGTTTTTGAACAGAGAAATAAAAATGTTCTAGATACAATTTTAAATGGTTTCTTAACTGGAGGTGATTTTGCCTCACAGGGAATATGTGCTGATATCCAAAGGCAATTTACATTATTATGACTGGAAGAGCGCTACTGGCATTTAGTAGGTAGAGACCAGAGATACTGCTAAGCATCCTACAAAGCACAGAAGAGCTTTCCACCACTACCATGACAACAAAGGATTATCTAGTCTGAAATGTCAGTAATGTCAAGATTGAGAAACCCTGATTTGAAAGATGTGGGAAGAATGACTTCACAGAGGGTCAAAAACCAGAAGAAGGAAAACAAGTAAGGTAGATGTATCAGTAATCCAAGAAGAAAATGATGAATCTAGAAATGCAAATTATAAAATGTAGAAAGAAGGTGAATAAGAAAGAGCTTAACAGCATGGTTTGATGAGTGCTTGGCTATAGTGGGTCAGAAAGAAAGAACAATCTAAGAGGCTCTGATCACTGAAGGAGCCACTGTCAAGAAATTGTGACAAGTCTTTCAGTTATCTAACAGTAAATCAATCCAAAACTTAGTGACTGAATATAACATCAATTTATTATTTCTCATAATTCTGTTTGTTATGTTTTATATGATGTCAGCTGGGGTACTGGGACAGCTGGGTAACACAAATTATCTCATTCACATAGCTGGCAGTTACTACTAGTAGTGACTATTGCAGAACTCAGCTGTGTCTGTAGGCTAGGAGCTTCAACTTTCCCCAAGGCAGGCTTATCCATGTGACTAGTTGAGCTTCTCACAAAATGGTGGCCAGGTCACAAGAAGGAGCATTACAATAAGACAAGACCCACTGTTCAAGTGCTCATCAATCCTCTGCTTACATTATATTTGCCAGTGTATACTTATTACTCAAAGCTAACCACACAAGAGTCAGTGTGAGAGGGGACCATATAAGAAGTTCTGGGAGGGATGCTGACCAGAGGACATCAGTCTTCTATACCCAGCCCTACCCCCGCCCCCAGAACAAATCTATTATCTATTTATTTTCATCCCTATTATAGCACCCCAAACATTCCCAGCATTTATTTGCTTACATTGCCATCTTTGCTAGTAGACTACACTACTGAAGAGCCAGAACTGTATTGTGTTCATAAAATCTCCCATCATAATACATGGAACATTTTAGTTGTCTTATTAGTATTCCTAGAGAAGAATAGAGAAAAGAAGAAAAAAAATGGAAAGAGAAAGGAAGACAGATTAGGAATCTCAAATATTCCCATGCTCTATTTCTGAAGAAGAAAGGACAAGTGACTTTGTCTCTAGTTTCTTCATTTTCAAAGATAAAATCCCAATTTGTTTCATAATAAAACCTGAAGATCAAATGCCAAACTCATTCAGATCGAGACAGGTTAACTAGCTGTGAGGCCTAGCGCATGTCCATTCATTTCTAAGCTCCAAAGCTATTTCATTCAAAATACTAGTGTGAAAATATTGGCCCACATGTGATTCCAACTACCAACTACCAAGCGTTGTTGGAGCCTGAGCACACACTGTCTCAGAGTGAGAGACAAAATTTCCTGCTTTGGGAAGAATTTCTTCACAGATTAAATCTAGTTCCTGGCACTCACACTTTGTTGTCAGCCAAAGTCTGCCCATTGGGAAAACATTCAAGGCTGTGTCAACAATGAATAAGATCTGAAGTTTTTGACTTATAATTTCAAATAGAGAAATCACTCAATCCAACTCTTTGTCTTCTCTCTCTCTGCTTATTTTTTCTTGGACAACTCAATCACCTTCCTCCCTCCCCACTCCCAACTACTTTTTATATGTTCGTAGTGTCTAAATCTTCATCTCAAACCCAGATTGCTCTTCTCAGATCCAGAACAATCCTTTCCTATGGAATCTAACATTCTACAGGACATATTAACCGGGAAGACTCACGGATACCTCAAACCAAGCAAATCTTAAGCCAATTCATCACACACATACACACACACACACACACACACACACACACACACACACACACACACACACATACCATCCCAGACTAGCTTTTGCTTCTGTAATGCTTGTACAGCAGCATGGCTATCTACCCAGGATCTAAACTAGAAATCTTTGAGTCAAACTGAATTTCTCTCACACCTTCTCATCACACAATTGGTTATTACATCCCACCATATGTATATCCTAATTTGATCCCCGTTTATCTCTGCCAGGGTTGTTGCAACAGCTGGACAACTGGTCTCCCTTCCTTTAATCTTTCTCTTTTGCATTTTTTCCTCTCTACTGCAGCCAATATAATTCTTCTAAAATAAAAATCTATTCTAATTTTCAGTGGTTCTCCCAGCATCACAATACAAATCCTAAACTTCTTTGGGCTTGGAAAATGTCTTGGGATTGGTGTCCTACTTCAGTTGTACCTTGCACTTCACTGTCTCACCCAACTCCTTTGAAGACCTTATACTGGCTCAGAGTCCCAAGCATTGGTTTAAATTCTTCTATAAAGAAGAGGTTCCTCCCCTTGTTTGACCAACTGACTCCTACTCATTCTTCAGGATGCAGTCTTAGGAGCACAAGTCACATTACACCCTCGGTTTTGTGTCCTTAACACTCCACACTTCTCTCCAATACAGAACACTCCACTGTCTTGTGCATGTGTTACCTCGTATCTGTCTTCAACACCTGACTGTATATTCTTTGAGCACAGAGTTCATGTTATATTTGTCGCTGCATCCCCCAGAGATCAATAAATATCATTTCAGCTTTATAGAAACAATATCAATGTTATGACACAGAACTCTGCAGATGTGGAGCCAGTGATCGCTGCCAAAGTTTAACTAGTGGGAAAAAGAACTCATCCTGTGAAAGTCTTCTTCCCACGCCTGAATGAAGCAGAAAAAGTCACAAGCAGAATCCCATCTGGCAGGGTTTCATAAAGTAGAGATGAC
This sequence comes from Carlito syrichta, assembly GCF_000164805.1. Taxonomy (NCBI): domain Eukaryota; kingdom Metazoa; phylum Chordata; class Mammalia; order Primates; family Tarsiidae; genus Carlito; species Carlito syrichta. The sequence goes on from NW_007248511.1 coordinate 212,581, forward strand.
TTCTTACAGTAATTAGCCTCTTCCCAGAGGATAGAAAAGATGGTTTGCTCTGTGTTGAAAATGTTTGTCATTTATTCTTTTCATTAAGTCACCTTTAACATGGTTGAGACATAATTAATGCTTCTCCAAAAACCATATCAGTGTTGCTCTCTCTCTCTTAATGTTATCATATGCTATCATATGTTGTCAGGGAAAGAATTTTTCTGCCTTGCGGTCACGGAGAATTTTGCATATCACTTACCTGGAGTATTTATTACTCAGAACTTACTTCCATCCCCTGCCTCTACCTGAAAAACTCCTAGTTTCCCTTCAACATCCAGTTCAAGGACCTTACCTGAGATGCCCCTCATATATGTCATAACTGACTTGTCCTTTTGTTGTGCACACTCACAAAATAATATTACATGTGTCTGTTGGTCTGTCTGCATTCTATATGAGATTATTTCTTCCAGGGTAAGGACAGGGTCCTGTGAATCTTTGGATCCCCATTGCTTTTTGTGGTGCCTAGAATTTTGGAAACCCTAATAAAAAGTGTTTTTGAATTAATAAATAAGTTTGTGCATTACTAATTTGATGAAGGAGGTGGAGAAAAAGATTCATGACACATGCAAATATTAGATGGTTGAACCAAACAGGAATTAAGAGTAATAATAACATATTTACAAATGTATTCTTATGTTAAAGTAATTATTTGAAGTTATTATTAGAATTGAATAGGGATGCATTTTCTTTAGGAGAGTGCTAAGAAGCTATAAACACAAGTATATTAAAAGTTAGAATTTTTAAGTTGGAATCTCAGTTCTGCAACTGACTGCGGTTATGACTAGGAGAAAATTACTTAACCTCTCAGGAACCTAATTTCCTCACCAGTAGGATGAATGTGTGAGGTGTAGTGTTCTCTGGGATTATTTTATGCTCTAAACATCTCTAAACTCTTGATCTTACTGTTCTTTCCACCCACTACCTTCCCCACCCACAGAGCTCACATGTCCCAGCCTCAGCACTCTGTCACCACATTCCCGCACACACCTCCACTCATCCTCATCACTTGTGTCTGCTCCATCTGTTTGACTGGGTGTGTCTCAAATCTCACTCTCCCCTGTCCACCAGCACCATAGAACCATGGGTCTCCTGAAATCACTTCCTACTTCATGTCCAAAGAAATGTCTTCTCACCCTCTTCAAAAATTCCTTGAGTTAATTTTATTCCAGAACCTCAGATTAATTCCAAACCACACTTGTACTTGTGAAGGGGAGTGTGTGTGTGTGTGTGTGTGTGTGTGTGTGTGTGTGTGTGTGTGTGTGTATTCCTTGCAATAATAACAATCATTATCAGTACATTCTAACTCTTCAGATTCTATCTGTACCACCATCTCATTAATTTTCTCAATAATCCTATAATAGTTAATATAATCAATCATTTTTTACAGAAATCTCAGATTCAAAGCAATTAAGTGAGTTGTTCAGAATCAAAGTTAGGTTATGGAAGGGTTGGGATACCCTCTCAGGTCTCCTCACTTCAGTTTATGTTTTCTTTTCATTCTTCCCAGCATGTCTCTCACAACAGAAATGATATATACAGACTTTAAAATAAAATCTTTACCTACAGTGAGTAGTAAATGTTGTTTGATCATCTGAATAATTTGTGACAACTTTTATTGTCAAAGTAATTATGGGAAGGACATAAGAAGGTCTGACTGTTAAATCTCTACAAAGCAGCCAATGGAGAAAAATGAGTCCTGAAGTAGCAAGGCCAGCTGTTGAGGATGCTTGAAGGTGACACCAGAAAGGAGTTCTAAAGAACTCTCCCATGATACAAGTTTTGCATTTCTGTGAGCTTGAAACATTTCTGTATTTTGGGGTCTTTAAACATCTACATTTTTTACCTGGAATGCTCTGTCCTTTTCTTTTTTAAAATTTTATTAACCTTAGGAGTTACAAATAATTTTTGGTTACATGGTTGCATTTTGTAGTGTCAAAGAAGTCTGGGCTTTAAGTGTACCCAGCACCCCCACCTGTGCACATTGTACCTGATAGGTAAATTTCCTCCATCCACTATTTCTCCTCTCCCTATTCTGAGTCTCCAGTGTCCATTATAGCACTCTCTATGCCTTTGCAGATCCTTAGTGTAACTCCCACTTATGAGAACATACAGTATTTGGTGTTCTATTCCTGAGTTAGTTCACTTAGGATGATGTTTTCCAGTTCCATCCAAGTTGCCGCAAAAGACATTATTTCATTCTTTTTGATAGTTGCATAGCGTTCCATTGTGTATATGCACCACATTTTCATTATTCACTGGTCAGTTGATGGGCATCTGTTGATTCTCCATCTGTGCAATTGTGAATTGTGCTGTGATAATATGCAGATGTAGCTGCCTTTTTATATAATAATCTCTCTTCTTTTGGGTAGATACCGAATAGAGAGGTTGCTGGATCAGATGGCAGATCTGCTTTTAGTTTTGGAGAACTCTCCATACTAATTTCCATAGAGGTTGTACTAATAAACACCCCCACAAATTATATACAAGTGTTCCCTTTACACTGTATTTTTTATCAATATTTTTTATTTTGATATTGTAGGGTACAGTTTAGGGTTAGGTATACAAATATGCTTCGTTCAGGCACCCTTGTTGATAAGGAGTGTCTCCCTGTTCCAAGACAGATATTGACTACTGTTAATCCTACCTCCCTTCCCCTCCCCACCATAGTTTCCCACCACTGTCAGTCTTTTTTTTAATAGTATTATGGTTGAAAGAAGTTCGGCACCAGTAATGACTCCACACCCGGCCAGGACCAAGAGATTTATTAAAGTGGCTGTTATAGAGGAAAAGGAAAAGAGAGAGGGAAAGAGAGATTAAGAAAGAGAGAGGAAGTGGGAGAGAGGTGGGGAGAGAGCTGCAGAGAGGGAGAGAGCGACACAGAGAGAGAAAGAGAGACCAAGAGAGAGAGAGAGAGAGAAAGAGAGACCGAGAGAGAGAGAAAGAGAAACCGAGAGAGAGAGTTGCGGGGAGAGGGCTGTATTTATCAGCCCGACAGGGGCCGGAAGGGGCCGTGCTATGCTCCTATTGGAGGAGCTGCATAGAAGTAGGGTGGGGTCAATGCCGTGTTATGGTCCTATTGGATGCATAACAAAGCTGGCTACTGATTGAAGGCTTGCAGGTTTGAAATTGACGTGTGGGGAATTGTGCTCGCAGAAGCCGGGACCAAGGGCCTTTGTTGTCTGGTGTGTCGGCGCCATTTTGGGAGTCGTCCCTCTGGTTGCTTCCTGCACCCTTCAATGGTAGATGTTCAAGGTCCACTATATGAGTGAGAACATGTGATACTCACGTCTTTGTTTCTGTGAGAGATCACTCAGTATGATTGACTCTAGTTCCATTCAGGTTGCTGCGAAATTCATGATTTTGTTCTTTTTTATGTCTGCATAGTATTCCATCATATATGTACCACATTTTTTTAATCCAGTCCTCTTTTGATGGACAGCTTGGTTGGTTCCAGGTTCTTGTTATTGTGAACAATGCCGCAATAAGCATTCGTGTGCAGGTATCTTTTTGATACAGTGATTTGAGCTCTTCAAGGTATATTCCCAGTAGGGGGATTGTGGGGTCATATGGGAAGTTGATATTAAGACATTTTAGGAATCGCCACACTGCTTTCCACAGAGGTTGCACTAGTTTACACTCCCACCAACAGTGCAGAAGTGTTCCCTTTTCGCCACACCCTCTCTAGCAGCTGTTATTTTTTGAGTTGTTGATAATTGCCATTCTGACTGGAGTTAGGTGGTATCTCAGTGTGGTTTTGATTTGCATCTCCCTGATGATTAGTGAGGTTGAACATTTCTTCATGTGTCTGTTGGCTGCTCGGATGTCTTCCTTTGTGAAGTGTCTGTTCATATCTTTTGCCCATTTTATAATGGGGTTGTGTGTTTTTTTCTTTCAGCACATTTGAGTTCCTTGTAGATCAAAGATGTTAAGCCTTTGTCAGACCTGGTGTTGGCAAATACTTTTTCCCAGTCTGTAGGCTGTCTCCCTGCTCTCTTGATGGTTTCTTTGGCTTTGCAGAAGCTTGTCAGTTTAATAAGGTCCCACTTGTCTATCTTTTCTCTTATGACCTGTGGGTTTCGGGTTTTGTTCAGGAATTGAAGCCAGTTTCGATTTCCATGAGGGTATGTCCATCATTTTCTAAGGTTCTTATGGTTTCAGGTTTTACATTTAGGTCTCTGATCCATTTGGCGTTAACCTTTGTGCATGGGGATAGATAGGGGTCCTATTTCAATCTTTTGCATGTGGTTAGCCAGTTTTCCCAGCACCATTTACTGAATAGGTTCTCCTCTCCCCAGTGGTAGGTGGTGGAGACTTTGTCGAAGATAAGTTGGTTGAGAAATTGAGGTTTTGTTTCTGGAATTTCAATTCTATTCCATTGATCTATATGCCTATTCCTATACCAATACCAAGCTGTTTTGAGGATTGCAGCTTTATAGTAAAATTTGAAGTCTGGTAATGTGATACCACCTTCTTTGTTTTTGTTTTTGTTTTTGTTTTTTTTTGCTGAGGTTTGTTCTGGCTATTCTTGGACGTTTTTGTTTCCATATGAATTCCTGTGTTGTTTTTTCTAGGTCTGAGAAGAATGTTGCTGGTAATTTGATAGATATTGCATTGAATTTGTATATCGTCTTAGGTAAGATGGACATCTTCACAGTGTTGATTCTTCCAACCCATGAGCATGGGATATTTTTCTACTTGTTTGTGTCATCTTTGA
>NW_007248511.1:217585-239787 GCF_000164805.1 Carlito syrichta
CATCTGCAAAGAGAGATAACTTGACTTCCTCTTTTCCTATTTGGATACCCCTGATTGCCTTCTCTTCTCTGATTGCTCTAGCCAGGACTTCCAATACTATATTCAGCAGGAGGGATGAGAGTGGGCATCCTTGTCTTATTCCAGTTTTCAGGGGAAATGGTTCCAATTTTTGTCTGTTTAGGAGTATGCTGGCTATGGGTTTCTCATAGATGGCTTTTACTATTTTGAGGTATGTTCGCCATATGCCTAGATGTTCGAGGGGTTTTATAAAGAAGAGAGCTGGATTTTATCAAAAATTTTTTCTGCATCTAATGATATAATTATGGGGTTTTTGTTTTGACATCTGTTGATGTATTTAATTACATTTATAGTTTTACGAATGTTGAACCAGGCTTGCATTCCAGGAATGAAGCCTACTTGGTCATGATGGATGATTTTTGAGATGTTATTGAATCCAGTTTGCTAGGATCTTGTTGAGAATTTTAGCGTCTATGTTCATCAAAGATATTGGCCTGTAGTTCTCTTTCTTTGTTGGATCTTTACCTGGCTTGGGTATCAATGTGATGTTACCTTCGTAAAATGATTTGGGGAGAATTCCATCTTTCTCAATCACCTGTAATACCTTCAGTAGAATTGGAATCAGCTCCTCCTTAAATGTCTTGTAGAATTCTTCTGGAAAGCCATCTGGTCCAGGGCTTTTTTTTGTAGGTAGTTTTCTTATTACATAGTCAATTTCCTTGATTGTTATTGGTCTATTTAGGGCCTCAATTTCTTCTTGTTTCAACCTAGGCAGGTTGTGTGATGACAGAAAGTCTTCCATTTCCTTGAGGTTTTCAAGTTTGTTTCCATACAAGTGTACATAGTAGTCTCTAATGATCTTTTGTATTTCTTCAGGGTCAGATGTGACTTCATCTTTTGTGTTTCTGGTTGTGTTTATTTGGGCTTTTTCTCTCTTTTTCTTGGTCAGTCTAGCTAGGGGATCATTGATCTTGTTTATCCTTTCAAAGAACCAGCTTTTTGTTTCATTGATTTTTTTGTATTATCTTTTTGTCTTCTATGTCCTGGATTCGGGCTTTTATTTTGGTGATCTGGATTCTTCTGCTGAAATTAGTGTTTTTGTGGTCTTGCTTTTCCAGCTTCCTTAGGTGGCTCCTTAGGTTTTTAATTTGTGATCCTTCCATTTTCTTCATGTACACTTGTAGGGATATAAATTCCCCTCTTACTACAGCTTTCATGGCATCCCAGAGATTTTGGTAAGATGTTTCTTCATTTTCATTTGTTTCCAGGTATCTTTTGATCACTGTTTTGATTTCATCATTAACCCAGGAGTTGTTTAGCATCAAGCTGTTTAGTGTTCATGTCTTTGTGGGTTTTGGGGGACCTTGCTGGTGTTAATGTTTATTTTTATTCCACTGAGATCCAAGAAGGTGCATGGTAAAATTTTGGTCCTTTTAAATTTTCTTATGCCTGATTTATGGCCAATTATGTGGTCGATCTTAGAATACGTTCCATGCAGTGATGGGTAGAATGTGTATTCTGTGGTCTTTGGACGCAGTGTTCTGTAGGTATCAATTAAGTCCATTTGGTCAAGAGTCACATTGAGGTTCCAGAACTCATTGGTCATTTTTTGTCCTGATGATCTGTCTAGGGTTGTGAGTGGGGTATTAAAGTCCCCAGTTATGATGGTGTTAGAGTCAATATCTTTCTTTAGTTTTCCTAGAAGTTGCTTTATGAAAGTTGGCACACCATGTTGGGTGCATATATGTTTAGGGTAGATATTTCTTGTTGATGGAGTGAACCTTTTGTCATTATGTAGTGGCCTTCTGTATCTTTTTTTGATTTTTGATAGCTTAAAGGGTATTTTGCCTGAAATTAAGATCATGACTCCTCCTTTCTTTTGTGTCCCATTTGCCTGAAAATTTGTTTCCCATCCTCTCACCTTGAGTCTGTGAGTGTCCTTTCTAGTGAGGTGAGTCTCTTGAAGGCAATAGATTACTGCCCGATTATATTTTATACATTTTGCCATTCTATGTATTTTCAGTGGTGCATTTAGTCCGTTCACATTCAAGCTAATTATTGAAATGTGAGAGTTGATCCCTATCATAATATTCTTTCAGAGTTGTTGTTCTTTCTGTTTGTGTGTTGTCTTTCTTTTGGTTCTAGAATTGGTTCATGTGTGTTTTTAATCTTTTGCCTGTACTCTTGTGAAAAACGTTGTTTTTCTTTTTTCCTTTTCTTCTGTGTTCAATACTTTCTTCAATGTTTCTTGTAGAGGTGGTCTGGTGGCAGCGTAGGTTCTTAGGGATTGGATATCTGGGAAAGATTTCAATTCTCCCTCACTGATGAAGCTTAACTTGGCTGGGGAAGTTATTCTCAGTTGAAATTGTTTATCCTTTAGAACTCTGAAGATAGGGCTCCAAGCTTTCCTAGACTGTAGGGTTTCTGTAGATAAATCTGCTGCTATTCTAATTGATCTTCTCTGGTAGGTAGTCTGACCTTTTTCTATTGCTGCCTTTAGGATTTTTTGTTTTATAGCTACTTTGTTTAGGCGAATTATTATGTGTCTGGGAGTTGGTCTTCTCATTTGTTGTCTTACAGGGGTTCTCTGAATCTCTTGTGTTTGAATTTTTGCATCACTGATGAGATGAGGGAAGTTTTCTTGAATGATTTCATGAAATGTTTGTTCCAGTGTGTCCTCTGTTTCTCTCTCTGTCTCAGGAAGGTCAATTAGTCTTAGGTTCGGTCTCTTGAAGTAATCATTCATTTCTCGAAGGTTTTGTTCAGTCTTTTGAGCTTCTTTTCCATATTTTTGACAGTTTGGGTTAGTTCTGTGCTTTGATCTTCAAGCTCTGAGATTCTTTCCTCTGCTTGGTTAATTCTGCTTTCCATGCTCATTAGTTTGTTATTTATTTCCATCACAGTATTCTTTACTGCTGTTATTTCTGACATCAGCTCCTTCCTATTTTCCTCTTGTCTCTCTTCGATTTTTTTTATTCTGTCTATTAATGTCTTGATGTCTGGGTTTGATTCATGTGACCAATCATTCTGGGGTCTCTTCATTGTTTGTGTTCTGAAGTTTATTTTCTCAGTGTCTGACTTCCCAGGGGTCTGTGTGAGACCTATATTCTTCTTTTGGTTTTTCTTCATTTGTGCATTTATTGTTGTTGTTGTTGTTGTTGTTTCCCCTTTCCCTACTTTTTCCTTCCCTCCACGTCACCATCTTCTTTAATTCTGTTATTCAGGGGTAGAGGGGTTGTTTTTACTTTTGTTTGTTCAATCTCCTACTCTTCTTTATGTATGTCCTCTTACTTTGTTCAATTCTGAAGTTGCACTGTAGGTTGGGGGTGGTTCTTTTTGCAGTTTTGAGATTTACTTAAGAGGGGAGCTGTGATTCAAAATCTATCTGCAGGTCCTAGTATCCACCGACAGGTATATGAAAATCTGAAACCCACTTCCCACTGCCTTGGAATCTGCCCATGCAGTGGGGTTGTAGGTTTACTCCCTGAAATAAAATGCAATTAACAGAGGGAAGAGAATGCAGCAGGCAGTGGGGGGAAGAGGAGGGTGGAGAGAGAGAGGAGTAAGGGTGAAAACAGACGAGTGTACCAACAAATGGAGTGAGAGACAAAAATTGAAACATATAAAAACAATAGACCATGGCTACAAAATAACCAACTGCCATACAAAAAATACTAAACATACAATGTCACTAACATACAAGCTTACCAACCTCCTTATTGTTGTGCTATTCCTCTATACAAAGATATGCTTTACAGAGAGAAGAAAAGAAGGGAAAAGAAGGAGGAAAAAAAGGGGGGGACAAAACAGAAGGAATAGAATCAAGTCAGTAGACTAACAGAACCAATCGAACACACTCTGAGACTTTTCATTTAAGTCAAATGTCCTTTCAACTCTGATTTCTAGCTGTCTTTTCAGGCTGGTAAGTTTGTTCACAGTTTGGATCATTTGCTCCTGACCTGTTGTGAAGGGCAGTTCAGATCATCACTCAGTTCATGACTACCTCTTTTACCACTCAGAGCTGAAAGGACACAGGCAGTCTGGCCTGTGTCTGTCAGGCTTCCGTTTTTCCCTTTTGGTGTTGTTACCTTGAATCACCAGCAGGTGGTGTTATCCCTCACTCCAGATGGTCTTTATCTCAGCTGCTCACCTGCCCCTACGGGGAGGGAGATGTTGCCTCAAGGCACATGGGAGGAGACCCACAGCCTGGCAGGACATCTCAGTGGTAGTAGACCTCAGCAGATCTTGCTTGCAGGGGCTTCAAGGTCTGAAGTCGTGGATCGCCTCAGGCACAGGCCATGTGATGTGTAATGGCTGCCTTGGCGGCAGTGGCTGCAGCTTGCCTCAGGCACTGACGGTGTGATGTGGAATGCCTGCCTCAGCAGTGGTGGCAGTGGTGGCAGCGGTAGTGGCGGCTCACCACGGGCACAGGAGGTGCAATGTGTAATGGTCGCCTCCAAGCAGCGGCGGCTGCCTCGGAGGAGGAGGCAACTCACCCCAGGCACTGGCGGTGCAATGTGGAATGGCTGCTGGCCGCGGCAGCAGCAGCAACAGCAGCAGCCACAGTAGCTGCCCAGACCGTGGTGATGCCTCAGCAAAGTCTACGGCCGAGCTCTGTGTGAAGAACAGGCTGCAGATGATGGGATCTGCAGCCTCCAGGGAGAGAACCAGAGTCTCTTTGTGTTCTCCTTGGTGGAGAGTCTCACAGACTGAGCTGCCCTGTCGCCATCTTGCCGGAAGTCCCTGTATTTTTTTTTAACAATGCCATTCTGACTGGTGTAAGGTGGTATCTCACTGTGATTTTGATTTGCATTTGTGTGATGATTAATGATGCTGAGCATTTTTTAAATATGTTTGTTGGACATTTGTATATCTTCTTTTGGGAGATGTCTGTTCATTTTGTTTACCCACTTTTTAATGGGGTTATTTGCTTTTTTGCTGATTTGAGTTCTTTATATTTCTGAATATTAGGCCTCTATCAGATGTATAACTTGTGACTATCTTCTCCCATCCTGTAGGTTGCCTATTTGTTCTGTTTACTTTTTTTTTTTTTTTTTTTGCTGTGCAGAAGTTTTTTAACTAAATTAAGTCCTGCTTATTTATTTTTGTTTTAGTTGCACTTACTTTTGAGGTTTTAGTCATAAATACTTTGCTTAGACTGATGTCCAGAGAGTTTTTCCTAGGTTTTCTTCTATAATTTTTATGGTTTCAGATCTGACATTTAAGTCTTTGATTCATCTCGAGTTAATTTTTGTAAATGGGGAATGATGAGATCAAGTTTCTTTTTTTCTGCATGTAGCTAACCAATTTTCCCAGCACCATTTGTTGAATAGGGTGCCCTTTCCACAGTGTATGTTTTGTCAAATATCAGTTGGTTGTAGGTATTTGGGCTTATTTCTGAATTCTCTATTCTGTTCCACTTGTTCATGTATCTGCTCTTGGACCATGCTGGTTTGATTACTACAGCCTTGTAGTATAATTTGAAGTCAGGTAATGTGATGCCTTAAGCTTTGTTCTTTTTGCTTAGGATTGCTTTGGTTATTCTGGTTCTTTTTGTTTTCATATGAATGTTAGGATTGTTTTTTCTAATTTGGCAAAAAATGACATTGATAGCTTGATAGGAATTGCATTGAATCTATAGATTACTTTGGGTAATATGGTCATTTTAACAATGTTGATTCTTCCAATTTATGAGCATGTGATGTTTCTTCGTTTGTTCCCTCTGCAGCTTCTTTCATCAGAGTTTTGTAGTTCTTCTTGTAAAGATCTTTCACCATCTTGGTGAAATATATTCCAAGGTATTTTAAGCTTTTCTGCTGTCGTTGTAAGTGAAATTGAGTTCTTGATTTGATTTTTAACTTGGTTGCTATTGTTGTATAGCAGTGCTACTGATTTGTGTGTGTTGATTTTATATCCTGAAACTTTACCAAATTCGTTTATCAAGTCCTGGAGTCTTTTGGAGGAGTCTTTAGGGTTCTCTAGGTATAAGATCATATTGTCAGAATACAGAGATAGTTTGATTTATTCTTTTCCAATTTGGTTACCCTTTATTTCTTTCTCTTGCCTGACTGTTCTGGCTAGGGTTTCCAGTACTATGTCGAAAGAGTGGTGAAAGTGGGCATTTTTACCTTGTTCCACTTCTGAGGGGGGAATGCATTTAACTTTTCTGTTAGGGGTCATTTTGGCTGTGGTTATATACATATATATGTGTGTATATATATACACATATATATGTGTGTGTATAAATATATATAAAATTTTGAGGAATGTTCCCTCTATGCCTATTTTTCTGAAGGTTTTTTATCATGAAGGTATGTTGGATTTTATCAAATGCTTTTTCTACATCTATTGAAATGATCATATGATTTTTGTTTTTAATCCTTTTTATGTTGTGGGTCAAGTTTATTGACTTGTGTATGTAAAATCACCCTTGCATCCCTGGAATAAAAACCACTTGTTCACGATGGGGTTTTTTTACGTGCTGTTGAATTCAGTTTGCTAAGATTTTGTTGAGCATTTTTATATCTTTGTTCATAAGGGATATTGGTCTGTAGTTTTTGTTGTTGCATCTTTTCCTGGCTTTGGTATGAAAGTGAAACTGGCTTCATAGACTGAGTTAGGGAGAATTCCTTCCTATTCAGTCTAATGGAATAACTTCAGTAAAATTAGTACCAGTTCATCTTTGAAAGTTTGGTGGGATTCGGCTATGAGTTCAACAGGTCCTAGACTTTTTGTTGTTATTTTAGTTGGGAGTCTTTTAATTACTGTTTCAATCTTGCTACTAATTATTAGGCTATTAGGGTTTCTATTTCCTCCTGATCAAAGTTGGGGAGTTATGCATTTCCAAGAATTTATCCATTTCCTCTAGATTGTCTATTTTGTTTGCATAGAGTTATTCATAATAGTCACAGATGATCTTTTGAATATCCATATCAGTAGTAATGTCTTCATTTTCATTTCTCACTGAGCTAATTTGAATCTTCTCTCTTTATTTATTAGTCTAGCCAGTGGTCTAATAATTTTGTTTGTCTTTTCAAAGAACCAACTTTTTGTTTCATTCAATTTTATTTCATTCTGCTCTAACTTTCATTATTTCTTTTCTTTTGCTAGCTTTGGGTTTTATTTGTTCATGTTTTTCTAGTTCCTTGAGGTGTGACATTAGGTTGTTGATATGCAATCTTTCAGTCTTATTAATGTAGGCCTGAAGTGTTATAAATTTGCTTCTAAGGACAACTTTGTATCCCAGAGGTTTTGATAACTTATTTCATTTTTGTCACTCATTTCAAGAAATGTTTTAATTTTCATCTTGATTTCATTATTGACTCAAGAATCATTCAGTAGCAGACTGTTCAACTTCCATGTTTTCATTTGGTTTACAAGTTAATATTGGAGTAATTTCAAGTTTTATTCCACTGTCGTCTAAGAAGGTGCTTGATATGATTTTGATTTTTTAAAATGTATTGAGACTTGATTTGTAGCTTATCATATAGTCTATCTTGGAGAATGTTTCATATCCTGATAAGAAAAATATATAGTCTGTAGTTTGTGGGTGGAATGTTCTGTAGATGACTGTTGGTTCCATTTGCTTTAGGGTCCAGTTTAATTCCGGTGTTTCTTTATTGATTTTTTGCCTTCATGGTGTGTCTATTGCTGTCAGCAGAATGTTGAAATTTCCCGCTATTATTGTATTACTGTCTATCTCTATTTTTTTAGGTCTAGTAGAATTTGTTTTATAAAGCTGGGGGTTCTCATGTTAGGTACATATATATTTAAAATTCTCATGTCTTCTTCGACTGGTATCTTTATCTTTATATAATAACCTTTGTCTTTTTATGTCATTAATTTAAAGTCTATTTTATCTAATATAATGATGGCTACTCATGCTTGTTTTGGTTTTCATTTGTATGGAATATTTTTTCCCACCTCTTTTCCTTCAATCAATAGAAGTCTTTGGGTATTTAGTGGGTCTCAAGAAGGCAGCAGATATTTAGGTTGTATTTTTCTATCCATCCTGCCAGTCAATATCTTTTTCATGGACCATTGAGACTATTTATGTTCAGAATTAATAATGATATGTAAGGTTCTGTTTTATTTATAATACTGGTTGTAATCAAGTTGCTTGCTTTCTTTACTTATTTTCTCTATCATTTTGTGTTCCATAAAGCCTGTGAGCTTTACAACTTTCAACTTTCTTTTACTGTTTATCACAATCTTTTTTTTTCAATATTTAGAACTCCTTTGATTTCTTATTGTAAAGCCAGTCTTGTGGTGGCAAATACCCTCAGTGTTTGCTTATCTGAGACTTCAATTCTTCTTCATTTATGAAACTTAGTTTTGTGGGATACAAAATACTTGACTGACTGTTAATTCTGTTTGAGAAGACTATAGATGGAGCCAAATGACTTGGTCTTATAGGATTTCCTTTTTTTTTTGAAGACATGGGTTACAATTTAAGGTTAGGTATACAAATGGCCATTGTATAAGTAAAGTTTGGGCCTCACTTTGACCCACGTCACCTGGTTTGAGATCAGTCACTGATGAAGTGTGACCTCCTCCCTCCCCTGGAAGTTTCCCACTATACCAACCCCTTTCTTGTCGCATTATAATAATTATTAAGGGTCTACTTATGAGTGAGAACATGTGGTACTCCATTCTTTGTTTCTGTGATAGATCACTCAGTATTGTAGACTCTAAATCCATCCAAGTTGCTTGAAGTCCATAAAACTTGTCCTTCTTTATGGTTGAGTAATATTCCATCATGTATGTGTTTCACATTTTTTTATCCAGTCCACTTTCAATGGGCAGCACAATTGGTTCCATGTTTTTGCTATTGTGAATAATGCTGCAATAAACATACATGTGCAGGTATCTTTTTCATAGAGTGATTTGAGTACCTCTGGGTATATTCCCAGAAGGGAGATTGCTGGGTCATATGGAAGGTCGAATTTTAGATCTTTTAGGAATTGCCATACTGTTTTCCACAGAGATTGTACTAGTTTACACTCCCACCAACAGTGTAGAGATGTTCCCTTTTCCTCACGTCCTCTCCAGCATCTGTTTGTTTTTTGAGTTATTGTTGATGACCATCCTGATTGGAGTTAGGTGGTATCTCAGTGTGGTTTTAATTGCATTTCTTTGGTGATTAGTGAGATTGAGCATTTTTTCATATATCTGTTGGTTGTTAGCATACCTTCTTTTGAGAAGTGTCTTTTCATATCTTTTGCCCACTTTGTAATGGGGCTGTTTGTTTTTTTCTTTTTGGCATGTTTGAGTTCTTTATAGATCCTATATGTTAGGCCTTTGTTAGATATTTTTTCCCATTCTGTGGGCTGTCTCCATGCTTTCTTGATGATTTCTTCAGCTTTGCAGAAGCTTTTCAGTTTGATGAGGTCCCACTTGTCTATCTTACCTCTTATGGCATGAGAATTTGGGGTTTTGATCAGGAATTGGTTGCCAGTTCTAATTTCCATAAGGGTGTCTCCTGCATTTTCTTATAGTTTGAGGTTTTACATTTAGGTCTTTGATCCATTTAGAGGTGATTTCTTCTGAGAAATCTGTTGTTAATCTGATAAGTTTCCCTTTGAAAGTTATTTGATACTTTTGTCTCACTGATCTTAGAATTGTTTTCTTCACAGTAACTTTGAATAACCTGATGATTATATGCCTGGGAGAATGATCTTTTTTGAAATGACTTTTCTGGAGTTTCTTTGGTCCCTGTTGCTTTATCCTTTTCCTCAGAAACACTTATGATCCTAAGGCTGGATGTTTTACATAATCCCACATTTCTTGGAGATTTTGTTCTGTTATCTTGATTCTTCTTTCTTTGCTGCTATTTGATTGGGTTAATTCAAAAGCCTTGTCTTCAAGTTCTGAGATCCTTTCTTCTGCTTGTTCTAGTCTACTGTCAAAACTTTCCACTGCATTTTGTACTTCCCTAAAAGCTTCTTTCATTTCCAGAACTTCAGTTTTTTTTAAGTTTCTATTTCTTTAGAGATCTTTTTATTCATGTCCTTAATAGATTTTTTTATTCCTTTTTTTTTTTATTTCTTTATGTTGGTTTATAAATTTCTTCTAAAGCTCATTGAGCAATTCATCTTTTGAATTCTATGTCTGGAATTTTAACAATTTCATTTTGGTCAAGATCCATTGCTAAAGACTTAATGTGGTTTTCTGGAGGTGTTAGAGACTCTGTTTTTTCATATTGTATTATTTTTCTGGTTCCTTCTCATTTGGGTAGACAATTTCTTCATCTGACATAGAAATTGTAAGGTTCCCTTGGTTCTACATAGCCGTGGTATGGTGAGTTTCCCAAATGCCAACTATAGTAGTCCTCTGCTGGACACCTGTATCAGTTCACAGCATCCTGTGTGGCCCAAGTGGCATGGAAAGTGAGTGGTATTCGCTGGAGTCTTGGATCAGTCCTTTCTCAAAGCTGTGGTATTCTCAACAGCACCCCACCCTAGCCAGGAACTGCCTACAGCTGTGGAGTTTGCTCTTGGGCCCATCCCCTCCCAGACCAGCTAGAAAAAAGCTGTATGTAAGGGGTTTCTGGGATATGACAGCTGGAGCTGAGCAGGGCTTTCTTTTCTCCTACACTGCTCCATGTGGGTTTTGGCAGAGGACAGCTTCCCAACTGTGTCTGGAGGCTGCTAGTGATCTGTGTCAGAATCCAGAGGAGAGTCTGCCTGGTTCCAGTCCAGGTTGCTTGATTTTTCTCTTTTTTGCTCTATGTGATAATAATCACTTCTTTGATGATTCGTGGAGAGTGCTGCTGGTCTTGTTCTACTTTGGGTACTGAGGAAACTCTCTCTCCTGGTTTTCTTAATAGGAAAAACACTCTAGCTCCCTCATGACAGCCATCTTAATCCTCTCTAGTGGAATGCTTTTTTCTACCATACTTTTAATCTAGAAAATTCCTATTCTCTCTTCAAGGCTAAGATCAAGTTTAACTTCTCTACAGAGTTTTCCCTGAAAAACCTAGGCTGGGTCTTATGCCATTCTTCTAGGTCCCATGGCTTCCTGGATCTCACTTTATCATAACAGTCTCACTCATAATTGTTATTGTTTATTGTTAATGTTTTTCTTCCCACTAGACCTTGTGCTTCTTGAGAACAGAGATGATGCTACCTGAGTGCCTTGAGACACATCAGATACTCAGAACATGTTTGCGAATGAATGAAGGAATAAAAGCCTTTTCTAGATAGAGCACACATAAGAATGGTTTTCCCTCTTCAAATCCTACTCTGCTTATAAAACATCTCCAATCCCAGCAGACCAGGAGAATGAGATTTACAGCTGGCATAGCTGCAGAATTAGAAACCAGCATCTTCTCCATGAGTTCTGGGATTCCTAGCTGGCTCTTTCTTGCAACATAAAGCAGTAATGCAAATGGCAAAAGGTTAAAAAACAAAGGTCAACTATTAAACATGTATTAGGAGAAGTATGAAATTACTGGCTAGTCCAAAATGATTTGGTATGAATCATGCAAAGGAATAAGACACAGAAATAACTGAGAGATTTCAAGGACTTAAACCAGATAAAAAGGAGGAGATCCCAATAGAACAAGGTCATAGACAAATATTTTTCCAGCCAGTTCCCTAGTGAAGAATGTTTAATAGTTAACAGTATCACCATCTAGTGAAAGCCATATATTATTTGTAATATTCTTTAAATATTTATATAAAACTTAATAATCATAAATGATACATATCGTCATGCTGACTAAGTTCTCTACTTACTTCTTGTTGCCTTTTAAAAAGCTTCAGTTTAAAAAACTATTCAGGAACTTTGAAGGGAAAAGGCATGAAAAGATTAGATACAACAGTGTTAGTCATTTTTTTTTTGCTATTCAGAGGAAGCCTCAGAGGGAAGAAGCAGCTCTTAAAGGATGGAAGCTGAACAGAGTCAGCTCCCATCAGGACAGTCATCTCACTTCTTACACAATGCCTTGTGTGCACAAGTGGCCAGGCTATGTTAGCTATGGAAGCAGCTTCTGTGGGGTCTACAACTTGGACACTTAGAAACCACTAGAACTGCCCTATATTGTTGGTAGCTTGGTTGGAAGAAACCATGCAACATTAAAGGACTCTAATTATTTTCAAAGCAGGAAAGGCAGCTCTTGTTTCCATTTTTCAGAGTATATCATGTGATGCTAACTGATATTATTGCCTAACTTTCATCTCTTCATTACTTAATCCTGACATCAACTCTGCCCACTCTGGATTTGGTGTTATTACTCATGTCAGTTTGAGTACTCCCTTTTGCTTCTTTCCAGGCCCAAATTTATTGAATCTTGAATTTCTTGCTCTTTTCCCTGGCCCAGAACTCAGTCCTGATTCTGGCTGGATCCCTCTTCCCAAATTCTTCCAAGAAACAATTCAGTCACATTACAGCCAATACAGAGAACTTTAACTGATAAACATAAAGCAATTTGTGGTGAAACTCAAGCAAAAATTCTACACTCTTCTGTCCTGTTAGAAAAATCTAGAATGACACACAAAAACGTATTAATGTAATCATCCCATGTAGTAAGTATGTCAAAATCTTGACAAAGAACCCTCAAGATAATGCAAATGTCCCAAAGAACTGGGTAATATTTGTCTCATTGAAATAAATGAAGAAGCTGGGTCTTCTGTCAGTTAAAACTTTTTCCTCTATTTTTTCTTGGTCTTTCTATGATCAGAAGGAATGAATGAAGGAAGAAATAAAAGCCTTTTATTAAGGAACAGTCAATATAGCAGGTTTTTTATTTCACCAGGAAATCGTTTCAGTTATCAATTTCCCTAGAAAATGTATTCTTCTGATTGTAACCAGAAGTCGAGTGCTCTGTGGGTATGAAAAGCTGAATATAATTATATGGGAAGCTCTTAATTCTTCATAGACTCTTCTGAGAGTCTCATAAATGGTACAGACCACCACCCTAGAAAAATACAAATGCACAATATTTGACATACAGTGTTTGCATACATTTCAGACCTCCAAAGGCCATGAATTCGCAAGCAGGAAGTTCTAATCAAATCCAACCTGCCATCTTATTTATAAATGAAGATAGCAAGGCTCATGATAGAGGTGACTTGGTGAAAGCAACACTTGCTTGTCTCCGTGTCTACTTTCTTCCCATCATGGTGTGTGATCTCCCAGTGAAAACTCCAATAATAAGGCAAGCAACTTGAATAGGCAATGGACATTTTAGGAATGAATTATGTTATGAATATAATCTTGCAGTTTGATATAAGATTAGAGATGATACTTAAAGTAAATCGCTGAAATGAAGCTATCATAAAACATAATGATTATTGAACATTTACTATGAACCAGGTAGCATTCTAAATGTAATAGTTCACTGACTTCTTACCACTTCTCTCTGAGGTGGACACAGCTATGAAGCTTCTTCTAGAGAGAGGCTGAATGACTTACCAAGCAGTGATAGAGCTAGGGTTTGGACCCAGAGTCTGGCACGGGTACCTGGGCCCTCAACTATCAGATGATACTGTTCTATCACAAACTAAATTAGAAAAACAAACAAAATTGTAGATAGATTTTTTTTAACAAAATATACTTTTATTCCTGTCAAGAACCTACAGGAAGTCAATTTAAGTAAAACATGTTCACCAGTATGCATTAATAAGTAGTTAAGAAAGGTTTGCAATTAGTCAATCAATTTTTTATACCTAAGTTCATGTTCTTTAAGTGCCTTAAATTGCTTGAAAGTGATCTCTCAAGCATTTTAAACACCCCTCTTTATAATCTCTTCTACACCATTCATTTGTAAATCTTATAAAGAAATTGTTTTACTTTACTGAAGTTTTCATTGCCGCAATACTTATAACTAAATTAATAAGAATCATAGTTGGCTTTTTTAAAAATGTTTAATTTTAAAGATGTGGGGTACAACTTCAGGGTTAGGTATACAAATGTTTATTATGCAGGTACCCTTGTTGATGAGGTGTGTCTCCCACCCCCATCCCCTGGCAGTTTTCCACTACTGCCAATCCCCTTCTTATAGTATTATGATAACTGTTCAAGGTCCACTTATGAGTGAGAACATGTGGTTCTCATTTCTTTGTTTCTGTGATATATCACTCAGTATTATAAACTCCAAGCCCATCCAACGTGCTGTGACGTTCATAATTTTGTTCTTCTTTATGGCTGTGTAAAATTTCATCATGTATATGTATCACATTTTTTTATCCAGTCCTCTTTTGATGGGTAGCATGGTTAGCTCCATGTTTTTGCTATTGTGAATAATGCTGCAATAAACATGTGTGTGCAGGTATCTTTTTCATAGAGTGATTTGAGTTCCTCCAGCTATATTCCTAGCAGAGGGGTGATGGTGTCATATGGAAGGTCGATATTGAGATCTTTTAGGAATCACCAGGAATCGCCAAACTGTTTTCCACAGAGATTATATTAGTTTACACTCCCACCAACAGAGTAGAACTGTTCCCTTTTCCCCACATCCTCTCCAGCATCTGTTGTTTTTTGAGTTATTGATGATAGTCATCCTGACTGGAGTTAGGTGGTATCTCAGTGTAGTTTTAATTTGCATGTTTGATGACTAGTAAGGCTGAGTATTTTTTCATGTATCTGTTAACTGCTCATATGTCTTCTTTTGAGAAGTGTCTTTTCATAGTTTTTGTCCATTTTGTAATGGGCCATTTGTTTTTTTCTTTTTGGCATGTTTGAGTTCCTTGGAGGTCCTAGATGTAAAGCCTTTGTCAGTTATACAGTTGGCAAATATTTTTTCCCAGTCTGTGGGCTGTCTCCCTGCTCTCTTGATGGTTTCCTTGGCTTTGCAGAAGCTTGTCAGTTTGCTGAGGTCCCACTTGTCTACTTATCTTTTATGGCATAGACACTTGGGGTTTTGATCAAGAATTGGTTGCCAGTTCCAATTTCCATAAGGGTGTCTTCTGCATTTCTAAGGTTCTTATAGTTTGAGGTATTATGTTGAGCTCTTTGATCCATTTAGAGTTGATTTTTTGTGTATGGTGATAGGTAGGGATCTTGTTTTAATCATCTGCATGTGATCAGTCAGTTTTCCAAGAACCGCGTACCAAATAGGTTCTCCTCTCCTTAGTAGTTGATGGTGGAGCCTTTGTTGAAGATGAGTTGGTTGAGAAATTGAGGTTTTTCTTCTAGAATCTCTTTCCTGTTTCATTGATCTATATTCCTGTTCTTGTACCAATGCCAGACCATTTGAAAGATCTTGTGAATCATTTAGTTTGACCCATTAATTTTGTAAAGACAAAACAATGCCTATATACATTCAATGTAATTTTTATGAAGATCACATAGCAAGTTGTTGGAAAACCCAAAACTAAAATATAGATTTACTTTTCTATAGCAGGGCACAATTCCATCCCATATACCATTACAACTCTGAGGTTTTATATTTTTCCAAGAGATGCCTTTATTCTTCCTAAATGAAAAGCAAACTCAAGTGACATTAGATTTGTAAAGAGGGTTGAAACTGCAGCACACTTCAGTGGTAAATTTACTGGTATAAAAAATACAGTAGCTTTTCCCATTTTTTTCAATATGTAAAAGGCATGTTTTTTTCTTAAAGTTCAGTTACCATATCAACTATCTTTCCTTATAGTTTAAAATGGAAATTTCCAAGCATATCTTACATAAAATTTACAAAACAGCAAAAATGTAAACATTTGCCAGCACACATGAAATCTTCCAATAGAAGTTTCGAAATGAGAGCTAGAGCAGAAGAAAACCAAACCACTCTCGGGCACTGTCCCCTGACACTGTGCCGAACCTGCCCTGAACTTGAACCACTGTGATATCCAGGGTCAGGCAGGTGGAGAAGGGCCAAACCCTGGGCTAGACACATGGCAAGCAGCATCTCATTCCATACTCATAGCAGCTATTATCCCCACATCTCAGATGATTACACTGAGCTTCAGAAGCTAAGAAATTTGCCCAAATGTCACAGGTAGTAAATAAGAGGTCGAACTGGAATTTGAACTTAGTTTTGTTGATTTCAGTCTGCATGTTCTTTTCACTACAAAATACTACCTAGGTTTTATGGGTAATTGCCTGTCTTCAAAGAGGTTTTCATTTGTTGAGGAGAAAAGAAAAAGACTGCAAATCTAAATATCAGTAAAAGTACAAACATATAAGCAAATGAATGAAAGTACAAATAAAATTATAACGTTAGCCAGCTCGGTGGCTCAGTCTGTAATCCCACACCTTGGGAGGCTGAGGTGAGTGGATTGCCTGAACCCGCAGGTTCAAGACCCGCCTGGGCAACTTGGTGAGCCCTCATCTCTTGAAAAAAATCAGCCGGTCATGGTACCACGTACCTGTAGTTCCAGCTACTCGGAAGGCTGAGGCAGAAGGATCACCGGAGCCCAGCAGGTTGAGGCTGCGGTGGCCGGGAGCAGCCACTGCACTCCAGTCTGGGTGACAGAGTGAGACTCTAACTCAAAAAAAAAAAAATTATAATGTTACTAAGAGGTAGTTTTTACCTCTTCAATGCCATCATGTAACACTGAGAATAACAGATAGAAGTTGGATAAATACTTGTAGGAGACAGAAAGAAAGGAAGGAAGAGAGGAAGAAAAATACTCAAAATCAAGAAGTCTAGACACTTGTTATTCAAGTGTACTCCTTGCAACACAACATCATCTGCAATCTTGTTAGAAATGCAGACTCTCAGGCCCCACTCCAGACTGCTGAACCAGAATCTGAATTCTAACAAATCCCCCAGGGGATGTGTACCCACATGAAAGTCCACAAGTTACTGCTCTATAGAAAAGACCAAACAGCAAATACCACTGGAATTCCAGAAAGGGAGAAAGCAGTGAGCACTGTAGTGATCGGAGGGCACAACTCATAGGGGTAGAAATTTGGTTGATCTTCTATAAGATTTTGAGTAGAACTCCTATGAGGAGATGCTTAGAATTCCCCTAGGCAGCAAAGGGCAAAGGAAGTATACAAGAAGGAGCAGACATGAAGGAAGTGAAGCAGTTCAGGAGCTGCCAGCAAACCATTCTGCCCAAGGCAAGGAGTAATTGGAGAAGAACGTTTGGAATTTTCCTTTTGTGTTCTTCCTATGTCCTAGCTTCACACACTCACACGTGAAGTATTTCAATTCACAGAAAGAAAGAAAATTGATAAAATGAGTATGTACATTTGGCATCTGGAAAAGATGGGTGCTTATAGTGGGTAACAGTCAGCTGGAAGCTCCTAACACATCTGTGCTGATTCTGGCACCTGAGATTCAGCTGCTAAACAAGCAACTTCAGTGTGCTCCATGTTGCAGGAAGCTCTAGCTGCCTGCAGGTGCAACTCACTTGATAAAGTTTCCATATTTTACAGGTTCTATTGGCATGAAAAGGTTTGAGTGTGGCATCAATCTGCTAAACATGGTTGTTATTCATATAAAGTAGGCAGCATATGGTTACTGGTTCACTGATGGTTAACTTGTCCCAGTGTCTCTCTCTAGACAAAGCAAATTTCACCAGAAGGGAGCTGACTCCCTGTGGCCCCAGTGATTTGCTGTGATCATTAACTAAATGCTAATCATCCAGAAATGCAACAGGCGTATAGCCTTAGAAATGAGCCCTGGCTCTGAGAATCCAGGGCAATCCATTCATTCATGCAACAATATTTTACTGGGCATTGACCTCATGTCAGAGCTTCCCACCTGCTGTGGATTAGGGGATGGATGGAAAAAATGGTTCCTGCATTCAAGCTACTTAGAGTCTACTCTGCAGATAGTTAAGCAATTAAATTTCGTGAGAAGTTTGCTAAATGGGGAAAATGTATGGCTTAGAGGAGTTTACAGGCAGGGAACTCCTAGTCATCCCAGACAATTTAATGAGACTCCATAAAGGAGGCAAAAATTAGGCTGAGTGTCAATAGGCATTTGTCAGATGGACACATTTGAAAGGACATAGGTATTCCATGACAGAAAACAATTTGGACAAAGTCAGGGAGGTATGGGTGAGAAGAAAGTGTTGGGAGCTATAGAGGTTACAGATAGGACTACAGATTTTGAAGTCCAAGATTTAAATAAGATTTGCAATTTAGTACCAACAGACTCTAAGAAACATACGAGTTAATTCTTGTTTCAAGCAGTTAAATGAAGGGGATATAATTTGTTCTACGGTAATAGATGAATAATAGACCACAAAACTAACAAGAAACTTAAGTTTTAGGGCTCCTCACTGACACTAAATTTTTCTATAGCTCAAAGGGAATGGAGTGGTAGGAGCTAGCAACTTGTCCACATGATCACAAGTCTTTGTAGCTATGCAAAAGTAAGAAGTGTCTATTTGCATTTTAAAATTTGCAATTAGTTATGCTTTTTAAATTCATTCCATAAACATCATCTCATAGCAAAATAAATATCTAAATAAATATGTAAATGCCCACACATACACATATATAAGACTCCATATTTAGTGGCATTTGGTATGCATGTGACGCTGTGTTTACTGGTAGATGTGCAAGATACTATGTGTAAACAAGATCTTCTATGGAGAATTAAATAAATTTCAGTTTGTGGTCATAGATGAATCCAGAGTCATGCCAGATAATCTTTCCTTTTGCGTCGGTCTTTCCACCCCTTTCTTTTGACAGCTTCATGCAGAACTCTGCCCCTCACCATCTTCTCCAGGGAATCCACACTCACCAAACACTGTGATTTCCTAACATGTTAGGAGAAGCCAACTGAGTCATGAGAAAGAGATCACATCCTGTCCCTCTAGGGCATTTCCTGAACATTTGGCCAGCCATTTTTCAGGGCTCTGCTTCTCACCATTTGACCCCACCCCAATCCTCCAGTCGCAAAGTGGAGCATTGCTGTCACTCACAGACCCTAGGAAGTTTGGTGTAGTCCCTTCTTCTGATGACTTTTCTCCCACAGATACCACTCTGAATTCTAGCAAATACCATGTCCCAACTCCTTATAAACCTATGCTGGAATATCTGATGAACACCCCATTAAAAACAAGCCTGTAGCATGATTCTACTGCCTTCATTTATTTTAGGTTAAAGGACACATTACATCCAGGAACAGGACTTCATTAAGAAAAGTTCATGAGAAAAGACAGAGGTAGGTGTGTTTCCAGTATGTCATACTCATTCCAAATAAATATAACTCACAGCGTGATGTAGAAATTAAGGTTTTGCCATTGTCCAAAGAGAGAAAGTCATGAAAAATTTGAACCCTCACAGAGCAAGCACAGGATAGTACTGCGAACGCAAAAGAACCTGCATCATGGCATTCTGTATCATATTCATATTGCATGTGGTGATTTAGTCTCATCAAAATACGATTTGTCACATTCATCTATCACATTAAGTTGATATTGTTAATTTGAATTTTATTTGTTTTGCAGCTTTGTACGTAGTTTGTAAATATGCTTTGATTTTAGATCCATATATGAATGATAAGCATGAGGAATTAAATGCATTTCACATTTGTGTATGCATGAGTCAACACTTGGGGGTCTGTGGGCATTTTTTTCAGCTTTAAGGAACTCTAGTTTATGTGAATAATGTTGCAATGAACATGAGAGTGCAGGCATCTTTCAAGATCTTGATTTCAATTCAATTGGATACAGAAACAACCTAAACGTTCATCAAAGGTTAAATGGGTAAAGAAAATGTTGTATGTATGTATGTATGATAGAACATTATTCAGTCTTTTAAAAGAAGGAAATCCTGCCATATGTGACAATATGGATGAACCTGAAGAATATTACTCTAAGTGAGATAAGCCAGTCACAAAATAACCCATGCTGCATGATTCCACTTGTGTGACGTCTATAATAATTAAACTCATGGAAGCAGAGACTAGAATAGTGGTTTTCAGGGGCTAGGAAAAGGAAAAGTGGGGAGTTGTTGTTCAATAAGAGTGAAGTTTCAGTTATATAAGATGAATAAGTTCTAGAGATCTTCTGTGATACATGGTACCTATGCCTAACAGTACTGTACTGTGCACTTAAAAATTTGTTAAGAGGTTAATCTCATGTTGTGTTATTACCACAATACAAAAAAAGACACCTTGAAATTTACAAAAAGAAAACAAACAATGACTTTGCACATTTTAGGAAAAAAATGATGAAAAATACAAAAAAAATTTTCTCAGTTATCCAAACATTCATTAAATACATATTTATTGGATAATGATTAGACATGGTTAAGAATTGTGTGAAACACACAGTAGAGCAACAAATAAATTAAGCAAGGTCATGGCTCTGCTGCACCTTACCGTCTAGAAAAAAAGGAAAATAATAAATAAATAACATGTTTTTAAGAGACAACTTTAGAATGTGATGTGTGCATAGAAGGAAATAAACCAGGGTGATTGGATAACAGGTGGCTGGGGAGGCTACTTTAGCCATGGGAACAGAAGGTCCTACTGTGGAAGGGGCATTAAGGTTGATGCCAGGGTGTTGAGACAGAGCAGCCCATGCAAAGACCAAGAGGATGAATGCTCCAAGCAGAGGAGAGAGGACATGCAAACTCCTTACAGTGACATGGCTGAAAGAGAGTGAAGAAAGGAAAGGGGAGGGAGAGGTAGGCAGGGTCAGATCATATTGGGTCTTTGAAGTCACCTGAAAGGAATCCGGATTTTATTCTAGACTCAAGGGGAAGTTCTTAGGAAGTTCTTTATAGGAGAATAGAAGATTTAATTAACACATACAAAGGTCACTCTAATGACTGTGCAAAAGAATAAAATGAACTCTATGAAACAAGAGTGAAAACAAGGAGATGAGTTGGGAGGTTACTGGAGTAGACCAAGTAAGAAATGATGAGTTGGGAGGCTACTGGAGTAGACCAAGTTGGGAGGCTACTGGAG
Source organism: Carlito syrichta (assembly GCF_000164805.1). Classification (NCBI taxonomy): domain Eukaryota; kingdom Metazoa; phylum Chordata; class Mammalia; order Primates; family Tarsiidae; genus Carlito; species Carlito syrichta. The sequence continues at coordinate 238,428 of NW_007248511.1, forward strand.
TAGTCTCAAGCTGCATGAGACCGTAGTAGTGGAATGAGAAGAAGTGGATGAATTTGATTAACTTCATATATATAGTCAGAAGGGCAAGCCATAGAACTTGCTGATGAATGAAATGTTAGAAGGCTAAAGAAAAAATGGGAAGAATCATAGATGCTTCGTAAGTTTTGGGAATGAATTTATTTTTTAAATAAAACAACAAGAATAGAAAAATAACTCTGGATGGAAAAATAACATTTAGAGTGAATCTTTGGATGGTAGGAGTAAGGTGGCTTTTGTGTGGATATTAATTTTTAATAAGAATATATAATTAATGCTTTCCTTTATTGCCTGGTGGTAATTTTTTTTTTCCAGAATCAAGACTCAAAAGCACCTGACAAAGGCAGACATCTTTGTTAGAAGTCTGACAAGGAGATGCCAAGAAAAGAAGTCAAGCATCAGAGCCTGAGTTAATGGGCAGTATTACAGGAGGTAAGGGCTCAGGAGTCAGAAAGAAAAATTAGACTTAGCTGCCAAGGCCTGCCTGCTTTTAAAGAGTTAGAAACACCTACCTGTTCCTGTTGAACAATAATAATGCTTGTCATTAGCCCTGCAGAATGAATGAGAGTGTTCCTCTACTGAAATGCACAGTAAATACCAACCTACTCCTATATTTATCACTCAAAGCATAAGAAAGACAACATAGAACAAGGTAACTAGGTGATCACATCCCAATTGTCCCATTTTATCCTCACTCTTATCATTTTTGATCATTAGAATAGCCAACTTTGTAGAATTTCATAGATGGCAAAACTGAGAAACAAATGGACAAAGTGCATTTCTAAGATTACATAGCTATTTGGTGATTAAATCCTGTTATCTCCCCACCACACTGTGTTAAACACAGCATTTCGGTGCTTCCCAACCTTTTTCACACCATGCTACTCATAGAAACTGATATTTTTATAGGATACCAGAGGAATGGACAAGATCCCTCAGGGGCTCCATTTGCCTCAGGGCTTATTTGATCACACAAAAACTGAGTGGGTAAACATCCTGACATATCTCTCAGAAAACTTCACACTCATTTTTAGGGAACTTAATCTGGTGGTCCTCAAACCTGACTAAGCATCAGAATTATTTGGAAGACTTTTGAAATAAAGAATCCGAGGCCTCATTTAAGACATATTGGTTAAGTCGCTTTCAGTTGCAAGTAATGGGAAAGGCCTCTACAAATTGCCGTTAACAAAGAATAGTGAATTGCCTGAGCCCGCGGGTTCACGACCTGCCTGGGCAACTTGGTGAGACCCCATCTCTATAATAAAAATCAAAAAATTAGCCGGGTGTGGTAGCGCGCGCCTGTAGTTCCAGCCACTTGGAAGGC
>NW_007248511.1:239807-290985 GCF_000164805.1 Carlito syrichta
AAAAAAAAAAAAAACCCAAAAAAACAAAGAATAAAAAGTTTAAAGTTGATCAGGTTTAAGGTTGGCTAGTTCAGTGGTTCAGCTGTGTCATCTAGGACTCAGGTTTTATTTCTCCACAGTCCTCTTCTGAGTGTTTCAGCTTTGCCCTCAAACAAGATCCCCTTGTTCAAGCATGGTTGCAACAGTTCCAGGCATTATATCACTTCTGTTACACAATGCCTAGCTATGAACAAAGGTTGAAGGGGTCATCTTTTCTTATGTCTCTTTCTTGAATTTAGGGCCTTCCTCAGAAGCCTTGCAAGAGACCTGGTCTCACATAATTAGCCTCATGTAATTAAACACAACTGGGTCATGTGCCTACCCATAAACAAATCAGGGATGATTTTCCTGATTGGTTTCTAGCAGTTTCGATTAATCCTAGGAGGGGAAGTTACATTTATCCTCTCCTGAGTCAGGGAACACCCAGACAAAATTGGGTTTTACTAATTAGAAAGAAGAGTAGCATTTTTGGATGCTGCATTAACCAAATCAAATTCCATCAAAAACCCTAGAATTCATATTTTTAAAAATTTTAAGAGTATCTGCCAGGTTTGGAACCACTGCCCTAAATTCAGGATCACAGCTAGCCAATTTGCTGCCTCTGCCCCCACCTGGTGACAGAGCCCTGTGAGTGTACAACTGAGCAGAGGACAGTTTTGCTTGAATGAAAAAAAGGAGTCCCTTCTAGCTCCTCTCCCTATCAGGGAGCAGGGCTTGATGCCTGCTTGATGAGCAGGAGGACTGAAGAGTTTAGTTCCTCAATTTCCCTCCTCGTGTGTCCAGTCATGTGCTGATAAAAGTGTAACAACCAGCTCCCTGAATAATATAGTTTGTGAAAGGAAATAACACAGGGTTAATATGGCCAAAGAGCAGCCATTTTAACACTGCCTAGTTGTCATGTTTTCCTAGCAGTTCACTTTACCCTCTAATCACTAGTCAAGAACAGAACTGGTTTCTCAGAGGTAGCTATTGATAATTGTTTTACAACTTTCTCCCCAGCTTGTTTTGTACTAATTAGCTTTTCTATTTCAAGTATTTGTCTCCACCCATAAAACCCAAGTTAGCTTAATCAGCCTTTTGTGGCCTTCATGACACAGACCCCATCACCATGACAGCAGTCATGTGACTAACCCACCCATCTTCCTGCTGCCCATCACCTGACATCGGTATCTGCTCTTACCTGTCTTCTCTGTGCTGATGTGAACCAGACTACCACCCAATCACCCTAACAACCTGCTCCCATCAAAGGGAAAGTGTAAAAGGATTTGACTCCAAGCGGCCAGTCACCATTACCACAATGTTTCCTAAACTTTGGTCCCCTCTCCTACCTTAGGGAGGTAAAACTTCTCTCTCTCTCTCTCTTTCTCTCTCCATCTCTCCATTCACCATTTCCTTGCTAAGCTATGGTCTAGCCATGTGTTCTTTGAGCTATGGCCAGGCCATGTTTTCCTAAGCTTTGATCCCCTCCCTTACCTTGGAGAGGTGAATCAATCTCTCTCTCTCTCTCTCTCCCTCTCTCTCTCCCCCCCTCATTTACTTTCTGAATAAACTATATCTTCCAATCTAACTTCTGTACAATTCTTTGCATCTTTCATGTGGCACTGGATTGCACACCAGACACCACACCACCCCTCATGGGGCTGACCTAACATTTGGAGGCCCCGCTAGAATGTATCTTTAATCTGACAGTTTGCCAATTTCTGTGGTGTAAATATTCACACCATAGGCAATTTTATGCTACTGATCTAATACCACTAAACACGAAGTTGGGAAGTAATGCTGGTAATCAGCTCTGACAAAAGGCATGAGCCAGGCCCAGCACACCACTGACTGTGGCCATGGGAGCACCTGTGTGAAGAGCACAGCCTGCAAAACCATGTAAAACAGTCCAGTCTAAAATCATATCTTGCTCTACATGGGAGAAACTACAAAAATAAAATCTTTAATAAAATTGGCAAGATTTTATAAAAATAATGAGTCCTAGTTCTGTAAACAAACTCTAATAATTGAATTTGAAACATCATACCTTTAAATCATTGTTTCAGAGCCCCTATCTTACCTGAAAAGGCACTCCATTTGAAAACTAATCACGAACTGGTACTTCATATGTTTTAACTTCATATGATCAATACTATTATTTATTACTCATTAGTGGGAAAGAAAATCTTATGTAAAATAGTAGAATTCAGTGAAAGCTAAGTAAAGAATGAATCACATAAATAATATCAAAGGAAACTGTTACACCTTTGAATTTTATAGAAAGCACAAAATTTATTTCAGAATATTTATCTTCCAGATACTACTTCATAATGTAGTAGAAATTTAAGCAATCTATTATATAGTCATGCAATTATCCCTTTCCCTCAAATACTAACTCTAAATCTTGTTTTATATAAATGTTGGCATGCTCCTTTGTTGTTGTTGCTTTAATTGGCCTGGGGACCAAAATCAAGAAAACTAGTATAGCCTAGTGGTTAAAAGCATTATAGCTTCTGTCAAGCTGTTTCGCATGAAGCCCCAGCTCCACCACCTGCCAATGGTATAATCCTGGTCCAGTCATTTAACCTCTCTTAATAGGTAACATAAAGATAATAACAACGCCCATGCCATAGGACTTAAAAGAAGTGTAAATGAAATAACTCATGTCTGTGCTCAGCACCAAGCTCAATGCATAGTAGATATTCCATAGATATTAGCCATGGAACACTTAGTCACATGGGGACAGACCTGGAACCAAAAGCCTACAAACATCTTTCTAACTCACCAGTGACTCATGACAGCTACACTTTGGGCATTTCTCAAAGTTCATCCTCTTCACTCTTAGAGTGAAGGAAACCTGGAAATATTAGTGAGTGAGCAGTCTATGTCAGGCCTAGAACAAGATATTATAATTTATCTGTTATTGTTTTATTTCATGGTTATGTCTGCTTGTTTTGTGTATTTTTTTCCTCTCCCCTCACCAACCAACCCCTGCCTTTCCCTAGTTCCCAGAGGTTTGTAGGTCCCACTCTTCAGCTCACTTGAGAAGAAAGAGAGGAGCCCCAGGCCTAAACGGCAAAAAGATTCCTATGTATGTTTGCAAAAATAGAGTGTTTTGTTTTACTTTGTTGGTAAGAGTGTTTTTTTGTTTTGTTTTTATGTTTGTTCATGTCTCATAAAGACCAGATAAGGCAAGCTGGGTAAGGACTGTGAAGAAGTGGAAGGTGAATTTGGACAGGGAAGGATGACAGTCCTTGGTCCCACCGTGAGAAAAATAATAATCTTCTATGGTGAGGACCAGGGAGCTGAGAGTAAACTGACTCAGGGCTGTGTTTCTCCAAGGAGGATCATTCTCCTCTCCCAGCACTTTTCCATCATTTATGGACAACACCCTTTCAATAATCCTGGTCTTCTTGGGTATGCTGTCAGAGGGAAGGGGGATGAGCAGCTTCTATAGGGGTAACTCCTATCATACTGTGGCTGGCTAGAGCCAATTAGGAAGTTCTCTATGAGTCACAGGTGTGGCAAATATTCTCCCCTATTACATATACACCACTGCATGGATTCTACACCATGGCTTCTCAACCTTCGCACTATTGATATTTTGCCGGAATAATTCTTTGTTGTTTGGAGCTGTCTTGTGCATTGTGATAGCTCCTGCCCCTCATTTGTGACAAGCAAAAGTGTTTCTGGACATTGCTAATGCCCTAGGGGGGGCAAAATCATTCCTGGATGAGAACCAACTGTGCTACCCGATCACTTTGTTATATAGCTATAAGCCATGTGGCACAGACGAAACTAAAACGTAGCCATTCAGTAGGTTTCTCATGGTCACAGAACTTGTGAGTGGCATGCATTGTTTGAAGCATATATTCCTTTACCATTCTGCATCTTGCTTTGTCACTTCAAGTTCTAACTTAGAATCTTTAAGAATGTAGGCATTTCAAAAATGTTTGTTGATCAGTAAAATAGCGAACATAAATCTTCACATTTTTAATTCTCTAGGCTCTAGCTTTCCACTAAAGAAAATAAACAGAAAGCTAATACTTACTCACAGCATTCACTGAGATTGAAAGTAGTCATTTGCAGCCAAGTCCACACCAGTGTGTACTGGTGTGTACACCAGTGTGCACTTTCATTGGGAGGGGACCAAATTAAATGAGGTTATTCTGAAACTACAGATCACAAATCAGAGAAGTCACATGAACTATGCGGCAGATATTGGAAAAGGTACATAATTTCTCAGAGATTCAGATTTTTCATCCATAAAATATTCCTACATCACACTGTTATAGTGAAGACCAGAGATGTGTGAAGTAAAGTACCTATGACAGAGCCTGGCACATAGGTGATTAATAAGTAAAAACTATTACTGTCATTATTATCACTATTCATTTCATAAACAGTCTGCATATCTGTACTAGATAAATCAAATAACAGCAGGATACTGTCTCTTTCTTCCCTATATGAGCTAAGATTCTGAATCATTTATGTGTGTGCTACAATTCTAAAAAGGAATAAGAAAAAGCCTTGGACTAGAAGTTAGGAGACCTGAATTCTAGTCCTGACCTTAATTAGCTAGGTGAGTTTGAATATGTCATCTGACCCTCTGAGGCTGTTTCATTTTCGGAAACAGTATTTAGTAGTTTGAGCTACACGATAGCTCAGATTTTTTTCTAAATCACTTATTCTTTGAATCTATGAATATAAGATGATCATCTACTGTTCTTTTCTAGATCTTTGTTCTTTGAATCTACGTTTATAAGATGACCATCTGCTACAGCATAAAAACACCAGTCTCCTCTAAGTCATTTCAGTGAATTGCTGTAGAATTCAGATTAGAGCTATAAAAATCAATAATCAAGTCACCAAACATATAAGTTAGCTATCATGATTTGATTATTTCTCTGCATGGCAAATAACTTGGATTTAAATATTTATGATTTTGCAGCCAGTTTAGGAATGTGGTCTTTCTGTCATGTATTGAATCAAAATAATCAATGGAAAATAATGCCTCCCATCAAGCTCCAGTCGACATTGAATGTTGAATAGCCTAACTGCAGACCTAGCATATTTATTTTAAAAAATCAATTTTCCAACATAAAGTCTAAATTTATAAATGCTAAACAACCCAGTCTTTGCCATGGAACCACATTTACACAATGCTATGTAACACATTTCTGCCTCTGTACCTGTGTTTGTGACATTCTCTTCATTTTGAATTCTCTGTCAGCTTTCACAGCCTAGTGTAGATGGACAATGAAGTTTCTGGAATCTTCTCAAAAGAAGCAACATTTTCTGCCTCAGAATTCATTTAGTCAAAAATATTCTATTCACTGCACGATTATTTAGTACGTACTTCATCATAATCCCTGGAGCTCATAGCAAAAGAGATTGTTGCAAAACTGGCTGGGGGTATATGCAAGGTGCTATAAAAGCACCTTACACACAGGAAGGCTACATGAAGTTGTAAGAGTAAATCTGTAAAAGTAGTGAAAGAGAATAGTACAAGGTAGGAGAGAGGGGAAGTTGATGCTACTGCTTTGTTCTTTAATCTCTACCTCTCTAATAAATAAGACACTTTCAGAAGTACAGACTGTGAGAGAGCATAATTAATAAGCCTATAGAGAAAGGTTAAGTATGATTTGTGCAAGCTGGTATAAGCCAGTACAAGTTTAATGAGGGGGTGGACATGATCAGATTAGTATTGTAGATAAGAACTGTTTGATGACAGAGTGGTAGACAGAGGAAGGCAACACCAAATAGTACAAAGGAGAAACAAAAGGTTGCAGAAGTGAATAGATTAGGTACAAAGGCAGTGGTAAGAAATAAACAGGAGGGATACATTCAAAAAGAAATTAAGTGGTGAAATCAACAAAATCTATTAAATGTGGTGATCATGAGAGAAGGATGAGACAACGATGAAATATGAATTTCTGGCTTGGTAGACCAAGTCCATGATGGCAGCAGCCACCCATTTGGAGAATTTATCAGGCAAAACAGATTTTTGAGGTAATATCAATTCAACTTGAGGTGCGTTGAGTTTGCATTGCAAATGGAACATATCGATGGAAGTGTCCATTTAACTTTTAGATATCCAAGTTAGAAACTCAGAAAAGTGATATGAGCAGAAGATACAGCTTTAAATATCTTTTTGAAATATAAAAACACTTCCCCAAAAGTACATAAACGTTCAGCTTAATAAATTATTATAAATTAAACTTTCATGTACACTACATTTATGTAACTTCCAGTTGTCACCTGCTTAATCACAACTATGTCTCTCCCTCCAAACAGAAACTCTGTCTTGACTTTATGGTAATCACTTCCTTGTTTTCCCTATTTTAGTTCCTAACTATAGCTTCTTAATTACTCTGGCTAAATTCTGTCTATTTTGACCTTTATATGAATGGAATGATACTGGGTGCCTTCTTTTATGTCTGGTGTCTTGTCTTTGGTAAATTTGCAAAATGTATCCATATTGTTTTGTGTTGTGGTAGTTCACCCATTTTCAAATATAGTATCCATGTCTATTTATTGCTGGCTGGCATTTGAGTTGTTTCAAGTTTCTAGCCATTATGAATAAATGTGTTTTGAACACACACGTATCACCTGGTATTAGGTAAATAACTTGAAATGAAATTGCTAGGTCAAGGGATTACATATCATCCTCAACTTTAATAGAAAATGTCAAAATATATTCTAAAGACACTGTGTCACTTAACATATCTACCAGCAGTAAGAGTTCCAGTTGTTTCATAGCCTCAGCAACACTTGACACTAGGTGCTTTTCTAATACCAGCCATTTTGGTGGGTGTATAGGGGTATCACATGTGCCATTTTCCTGATAGCTAATAAAATTGAGCACCTTTCCATCTGTGTGTTTACCATTTAGTTAATCTCTTTTGTTGAACATGTGTTCCTTCATCTTACCCATTTTTTACTACTGTATAGTCTGTCTTTATCCTATTGATTTATAGGAGATCTTTATACTTTCTGTATGAAAGTCCTTTGTTATTTACAAGTACTCTCACTGTCACTATGGATTGCTTTTGCTTTGTTTTTACTCTTTTAATGGTGACTACTAATGGACAGAAGTTTTTAATTTTATTTGTTACTATAATTTTTTATGCTTAATACTTTTGTGTTTAGTTTTTAAAATTATCTACCACAAAGATAAAATATTCTTTTAAATTTTCTTCAATAAGTTTGGTTATGTTGGCTGTCATATTAAACACTGCTTGTCTACGGCCACACCACACCCTGAATGCTCCATATCTCCTCATATTAAAGACTCCAACTTACCTGGAATTGATTTTGTATATGTCTCGAAGTTGATAGCAAGTTGTTTCCCATATAGATATCCACTAGTTGCAGAACTATAAATTAAATGTTTTGATGTATGTGTATTCTGGGTTCTTATTTTTGTATGTCTTTTGTGTGTATTCTGGGCTCTGATTTTTGTTCTATTTGAATAATTATCTATTTTTAAACAGCTATCTTAATAAAATAATATTTTATTTATTTATTTAGAGCTGGAGTTTCACTCTTTGTCACCCAGGCTGGAGTGCAGTGGCATGCTCACGGCCACTGCAGCCTTGACCAGCTGGGCTCAGGTAATCCTTCTACCTCAGCCTTCTAAGTAGCTGGAACTACAGAGGTATGCCACCATGCCCAGCTAGTTTTGTTATTTATTGTAGAGATGGGGTCTCACTAAGTTGCCCAGGCTGGTCTCGAACCCCCGAACTCCAGCAATCCTCTTGCCTCGGCCTCCCAAAGTGCTGGGATTACAGGCTGAGCCACCGAGCCCAGCCAATATCTTATTTTAAAGCTACAACTGTAGCTTTAAAATTTCTTTACATCTAATAGAATAAGCTGTCTTACTTTTTCACAATGTATTAGCTTTGTGGTATCCTCTACAAGTATATATAAATAAAATAATTCTACACAGTCACACAAATCACTTGATTTTGATAAGGATCACATAAAATCTGTAGGTACCTTTAGGAAGAATTGATAACTTTATTATATTAAGTCTTCCAACCCATGGACATGGATTATTTCTCCATTTACTTTCATTTTCATTGATTTCTGTCAGGTTTTCTGTATAGAAGTATTGTACATCTTAAATTTATTCCTAGAAATCTATTGTCTTCCAATTACAAGTAGCAACTTTTTAAGTTTCATTTTTGTGTGTATTTTTATCATGTATATAAAAAATTGAATTTTCTTTTATTCTACCAAGCTAACAACATTGCTAAACTTTTCTTTTAATTTTAATAATTTTCTGTGTAGACTCGCTTAGATTTGTTACATTCAAAATTATATTATTAGCAAATAATGACAGTTTTATTTACTTGTTTCCACTTATAACTTTTATCTGTTCTTCTTTCTTTCTGCTCTGACTAGACTTCTAAAGATTAAGCAAAAGCGGTCAAAGCGGGTATTCTTTTGTTCCCAATCTCAAGTGGAAAATATTTATCATTGATACCTGTGTAAAATTCTAAACAAAATGCAAGGGGACACACACATACCAGTAATTATCTTTTGGCGTGTGGGTTCCTTGTAATACAGACTTCCTCCTTTACTAGGTAAGTTTTCTAGAAACCCATCTGTATCAATGTACTAGCTAGCATTGTTGTGAGAGGCAGCATTTGGCTACAGGGAATTTGTTTTTGGAGATCCTTTCATCATGTTTGCCCATTTCATGATGGGTGATTGACAGCATACCTCCTTACACTCTGCTGACTGTTCAACAGTTTTTGGCCAAAAACAGCATGGCTCCCATGCCCCACCCTCCCACCCTCTGTATTCACCCAATCTTGCCCCAAGTGACTTGTTTTTTTTTTATTTCCCTGGATAAAAAAAGTCCTCAAAGAAAAATGTTTTGTTGATGTGGAAGAGGTGAGACAAAAATTGGCAGAAGCACTGAAAAGGCATCAAAATTGACGAGTTCAAAAACTGTTTTGAGCAGTGGGAAAAGTGTCTAGATAGGTGTAATGCATCAAAAAGAGAGTACTGTAAAAGTGCCTGAAGTTTAAACATGTAAGTAAAATATACAATTTTCTATAAATAAATTTTGGGCTTTGTTGGGTTCTCCCTCATGCGAATCAAGTGAATAAAGAGTATATCAAAAAAGGAAATACAACATGCCCAACTTGTACATTTTATAAATGCAAGTTTTTTAGTAAGATTGGCCTTTAGTGTTTCTTTTTAGTAATACTCTTGTATGATTTTGCTATCTAGATTTTGCTGGATTTATGAAACTATATATAGAATGTTGATTCAACTTCTTTTTTCTGAATAATTTTGTGGAAGGTTTTTCATTGCTTGTTTGTTAGAATTTGCTGGAGAAGCCATAAGAGATTTGGAATTTTCTTGGTAAGAAAGTTTTTGTTTATGGATTCATATCTTTAATAGTAATAAAACTATTTAGATTTTCTGTTTATTCTTGTGGAAGTTTGTAAATTTTATTAGAATACTTAACTCCATTTAAAATCTTCTTTCTCAATTTTTTGCTATAAATTTAAATATATAACATTTAAAGATAATATATAAAATATGTATTATATATTAAAATCTTATATAAATTATAAACCCTATAAAGAATTATCACTGTTTTCTAAATCTAACATTTGTTTGGAATTATTCACCTATTCACCATATTCCTTGCATTTAATTTCTTTCCACATTGAAAACTTCTATCTGGTATAATGTATTTTTTGTCTAAAGAACCCCTTTTAATATTTCCTTCTTCTGGTGGAAAATTTTTTCTGCTTTTGTTGGGCTAAAAATATATATTTTACCTTCATTTTAAATAATATACTTTCTTGGTTATAGAATGCAAAATTGGTATTCTCATATTTAACATATCAGTTAGTTTTACTATGAAATATCTAGTAAGTCATGTTAGTTTGTTTTGTGTGTTTGATTACTTATTTTGTCTTCTTGAGTTTCATTGGGTTTTTTAAACTGTGATCTGATGACTTTCATGTATTTTAGAAAATTCTCATACATTATTATTTTGAATTATTTATTCCTGCCCATTAGGTTTCATCTTCTAAGATCCAAACTACACCTTTTTACTTCATGCCTCTCTGTCTAAAATGCTTTTTTCTGTATTTTCAATTTATTATTTTTTATCATAGTCTATTCTGAATATTTTCTTCTGCTGTGTCTTTCATTTCACTGAGTATGTATGTGGTATCTGTGTTTAATTTGCCATTAATCTCATAAATTGAATTTTTAATTTCAGACTTTTAAGGTTCTAGACCTTGTATTTGGTTTTCTTTCAGATTTGTTTTGTCACTTTTTCTAATTCTCAGTTTTCTGAGAAAATTTTCTCCTATCTTTTATCTGGTAGTAAGCATCACTATATCAGTCTTTTTCTGATAACTTCCATGTCTAGACTACTTGTGGATCTGTTTCTATTGTCTCTTGCTTTGACTAATTTTTTTTCATGTTGCCTTGTCTGTTAATGTAATCTTTGATTGTGTGCCGGATATTGTTGAAAAGATGTTTACAGAAATGTTTCGAAGCCTTAGATAATATTATCTGCTTCTAGACCTTTTTGTTTATTTCTACCAGATAACTGATGGCATCAGAAATCCTAGATCATGTTAGTCTAGTTTCTAAAACTGAGGTTTTTTTCTACTATACAGATAACTTGAAGGTATATTATAAAAATTAAAAAGTCGAATATAATTTTGATGGAAAAAAGTTTATTGAATATGAAAACTCGGAAGGATTCTTAAAGACTGTGAAGGCAGTAAATGTAGAATAGTAAAGAAAGTCAGCTTTCAGCAGATTTAGGAAAAAATGTTGAAATAAAGAAATAAAAAGTAATTATAAAAGTATTTTCAAGAAGCTTGACTTTAATGGGAACAAAAGAGCTAGTTCAAATGCAAGGACTGTTGGTTTCAAAATGGCAACATAGAAGCAAGATGGCTTCACCACTCACCTCCCCCCACAGAAAAACCAAAACAAATATATAGCACCAATATTATCATCAGCAATAACCCAGAGCTCAAACACAAGGATGAGATAGCTCCTGGAGTCATAGAGAAGTTAAAAAAAGAAAAAAGCAAACAAATTCTGAGCAGATAGTAAGAGAGACTTCCTTATCTATGATGCCCCCACTCCATCTGCCTAGCACCAAAACACACACAAAATTTTACCCAACTCATTATTTCTACATTGGAAAAAGTGAACTCAAGGTGAACAACCAGCTTCCCCACCATCTTGAGTTCCTTGACAGGAGACATGTCCCTCCTCAACCCACAGGAAGAATCAGAAGTATCTGAAAGGAGAAATACCCCTGAGAACAACCAGAAACAAACTAGAAGGTAGGACTATCATCTCCAGCCCTGGAAACTCTGCTCTATACCTCAGTCAAAGAAGACACCAAATTAAAATAATTCCAGAGCACCACATTGTAGGTTTGTCTCACATGCCCCCTCCACACAAATTTCTAGCCAGCCTTCCCACACTATCAAAAAATCCCCTTTGGGATCTCCCCTTTTTGTGGTGGCTGGCACTTTGTTTACTAGGCAAACCTATACTTAAGGTACCACCTAGTGTCAAAAAGGAGGCAGTGACCTAGCAGGAAAACAAGAAATATAAAAAGAAAAAAACTAATAGGTAAATTATAAAGAATCTCTAAACAAATATACCCACTAAAAAACAAAACAGGCCAGATTTTTTTTAAAAGACTAGAATGAAAACCTAATTTTTCAATGCAAATAAATAGACATACATCCATAAGAAACAATGAAAAATAGGAAACTGTAACCTGCCAAATGTACACAGCCAGGAACCCTAATGCTTCAAACTTAATGAGACAGTGATATCTGATCAATAATTCAAAATATAAATTTAAAGGAAACTCAGTGATCACCTAGATAACACAGAATAGCAATTCAGAGATTTGTCGAACTATAATAAGACATTTAAAAAATGGAAAAATTAAAGAGATCATGGAACTGAGAAATATACTTGCTAAACAAAAAAAAATTATTAGAGGCTCTCAAAAGCATATTACATCAAACAGAAGAAAGAATGAGTGAGCTCAAAAACAGGCTATTTAAAATATACAATTAGAGGAGAAAAAAGAATGAAAAGGAATAAAAAATCATCTACAAGATACAGAAAATTGTCTCAAAAAACTAAGAATTATTAGTATTCAGGCAGGAATTGAGCAATAACAAAAATAGAAAACTTATTCAAAAAAAAAAACAGAAAACTTTGCAAACCTTGAGAAAGAGACACATATTCAGGTACAGGAAGGTTAAGAGACACCAAACAGATTCACCCCAAATAGTAATCCATATAAAAATCAAAGTTCCAAGCCGGGCTCGGTGGCTCAGCCTGTAATCCCACGCTTTTGGGAGCCTGAGGTGAGTGGATTGCCCGAGCCCGCGGTTCGAGACCCGCCTGGGCAGCGAGATCTCATCTCTACAATAAATCAAAAAAATTAGCCGGGCGTGGTAGCGCATGCCTGTAATTCCGGCTACTTGGAAGGCTGAGGTGGAAGGATCGCCAGAGCCCAGCAGGTCAAGGCTGCGGTGGCCGGGAGCGGCCACTGCACTCCAGTCTGGGCGACAGAGTGAGACTCCAACTCAAAAAAACAAAAACAAAAACAAAAAACAAAAAAACCAAAAAAAAAAAAAAAATCAAAGTTCCAAAGGTCAACTACAAAGAGAGGATTCTAAAAGCAACAAGAGAAAAAAAAAAAAACATATAAAGGAGTCTCAGTTCACCTGATGATAGACTTTTCAAAGAAAATCATATTGCCCAGGAAAGAGTTAAATAACATTTTTAAAGTACTGAAAGGAAACAAAAAATAGCCATCCAAAAATACTATTCAAGCAAAGGTATCTTTCAAATATGAAGGAGTGATAAAAATATTTCACAGAAAAACAAAAGGTGAGAAAATTTACCACCACAAGACCCATATTATGAGAAATGCTAAAAATAATTTTTTAATCTGAAAGAAAAAAATATTAACAAGCAAAAAGAAAATATATTAAGATATAAAACCCACTTGCAAAATTAAGTACACGAACAAATCCAGAATACTCTAGTATTGCAATTGTGGTGTGCAGTCCACTCATAACTCAAGTATGAAGCTCAAAAAACAAATATATCAAAAACAATAATACTGAAACAACCTGTTAAAGATAAGTGATATAAAAATATATAAATTAAGACAACAAAAGTCTAAATGTAGGGGAATGTAGGGAGTTAAAGTATAGAGGTTTTTTTGTTTCTATTTTTTTCTTCATTATCTAAGATAAGATGTTATCTCTTTAAAATAACTACTTACCTAATGTTTTTTGTAAGCCTCGTGGTAACCACAGTGCAAAAACCTATAATATATTCACTAAAATTAAAAAGCAACAAATTAAAACATACTCCCAGAGAAAACAGCTTAACCACAAATAAGGAATGGAAGTGAAGGAGGGAAAAAGGAAGGAAGGAGGTGATGAGTTACAAAACAACCAGAAGGCCAGCTCGGTGGCTCAAGCCTGTAGTCCCAGCATTTTGGGAGGCCGAGGCAAGTGGACTGCCTGAGCCCACAGGTTCGAGGTCAGTCCAGGCAACTTAGCAAGGCCTCATCTCTACAATGAATCAAAAATTATCCAGGCGTGGTGGCACTTGCCTGTAGTTCTGGCTGCTAAGAAGGCTGAGGCAGAAAGATGGCCTGAGCCCAGAAAGTCAACACTGGGGTGGTCGTGAGTATGCCACTGCACTCCAGCCTGGGCGACAGAATGAGATACCAACTCAAAAACAAACAAACAACAAAAACAGAAAACAAGGAGCAACATAGCTGACTAAGTGCTTACTGTCCTTACTAATCATTAATAAAACATTAATGGACCCACTTCTCTAAATAAGAGGCAAAAGGTAGCTAAATTGATAAAGAAACAAGACCCAACCACATACTGCCTACAAGAAACCCACTTGTCCTATAAAGCACACACAGACTGAGAGTGAAGGAATGGAAAAAGATATTCCATGCAATTGGAAACCAAAAAAGACCAGAAGTGGCTACATTTATATCAAATAAATAGACACAAATAAACTACTTTAACAAAGTTTTTATATAGTAAAGGTCAAATAAGCTCACTTAGTAATGATAAAGGGGTCAATTCAGCAAGAGGAAATGATGTTTATAAATATCTATACACCCAATACTGAAACTCTCAAGTATATGAAGCCAATATTAATAGGTCTAAAGGGAGAGATAGACTGAAACACAATAATAGTAGTGGACTTCAACGCCCCATTCCCAGTAATGGACATTCCAAACAGAAAATCCACAAAGAAATACTAGAGTTAAACTACACACTAGAAAAAATAGGCCTAAGTGACATTTACAGAAAAATTCAGCCAGCTGTTGTAGAATACACTTTTTTTTTTAAATCAGCACATGGAGCATTCTTTAGAGTAGACTAGATCTTAGGCTGCAAAACAAATCTCAAAAAATTCAAAAAAGTGGAAATCATATCAAGTATCTTTTTTTAACCACAGTGAAATTAAACTAGAAATCAATAGTAAGAGGAAGCTCAGAAACTTCCGTAACACAAGAAAATTAAACAACATGCTCCTGAACAACTAAATGGGTCATTGAAGAAATTAAAAAATAAATTTAAAAGCTTCTCAAAACAAATTGAAATACGTCATTCCAAAATCTATGGGATAGAGCAAAAACAGTATGATGAGGGAAGTTTATAGCAATAAATGCCTATATTACAAAAATAGAAAGACTTCAAATAAATAATGTCTTCATATACCTCAAAGAACCAGAAAAGCAACAGCAAATCACATTCAAAATTAGCAGAAAAAAGAATAAATATCAGAGCAAAAATAAATGAAATTGAGACTAAAAAAATTACAGTTCAACAAAATGAAAAGTTGGCAGACTTTTTTCTAGACTAACTGAAAAAAGAGAGCAATTATCTAAATAAATAAAATCAGAAACTAAAAGAAGACATAACATCTGAGACCACAGAAATACAAAGAATCATCAGAGACTGAGGATCAACCATATGCCAATAAATTGGAAAACCTACAATAAATTCTTGAATCTATACAACCTACCAAGATTGAACAACTAAGCAACAGAAAACCACACCAAACTAGTAACAAGTAATAAGACCAAGGTCGTAATAAAAGTCTCCCACCAAAGAAAAGCCCAAGATCTGATGGCTTCATTGTCATTGCTGAATTCTACCAAAACTATAAAGAATTAATATCAATTCTTCTCAAACTTTTAAAAAAATACTTCCAAACACATTTTATGAGGTCAGCATTACTCTGAAACCAAAACCAGACAAGGACACAACAACAAAAACTACAGGCCAATATCACTAATTAACATAGATGCAAGAATTTTCAACAACATACTACAAACCAAATTTAACAACACGTTAAAAATATCATTCACTATGACCAAGTAGGATTCATCCCAGGGATGCAAGCATTGCAAATCAATACATGTGAAACATTATGTTAACAGAAGGAAGAATAAAAAGTATATGATTATTTCTAGATACTGAAAAAGCATTCAGTAAAATTTGACAACCTTTATGATAAGATCCTCAACAAACTGAATGAGAGGGAACATACGTCAAAATAATAAAGGCCATATATGACAAACCCACAGCTACAATTGTACTAACCTGGGAAAAATTGAAAGGCTTTCCTATAAGAACAGAAATAAGACAAGGTTGCCCACTTTCTCTACTTTTATCAAACATAATACTAGGAGTCTTGGCCAGAGCAATTAGGTAGGAGAAATAAATAAAGGACATCCAAATTAGAAAGGAAGAATTTAAATTAGTCTTGTTCTAAGATGGCATGATCTTACACTTAGAAAACCCTAGTGACTCCAACAAACACACACACACACACACACACACACAAAATCTGTTAACTGATAAACAGATTCAGTGAAATTGCAAGATACAAAATCAACATACAAAAATCAATAGTGTTTATATATGCCAACAGTAAAGAATCTGAAAAAGAAATTAAGAAAAAAATTTCATTTACGATAGCCACAAAGAATATAAAATATCAAGAAATCAATCTCACCAAAGAAGTGAAAGATCTATACAAGGAAAACTATAAAACACTAATGAAAGTAGTTGAAGAGGATATGAAAAAAAAGGAAAGATATTCAAATCTCATGGATTGGAAGAATTAATATTGTTAAAATGGCAATACTACCCAAAGCTATCTACAGATTCAATGCAATCCCTATCAAAATACCAGTGACATTCTTCATCAAAATAGAAAAAAATCATAAAATTTGTCTAGAACCATAAAATATCCAAATAGCCAAAGTAAAAAGAACAAAGGTAGAAAATCACACTACCTGACCTCAAAATATACTACAAAGCTATAGTGACCAAATATACATGGTACTAGCATAAGAACAGACACATAAACTAATGAAACAAAGTAGAGAGCACATCTATAAATCCACACACAGCCACTTCATCTTCAACAAAGATCCAAGAATTTACATTAAGCAAAGGACAGTTTCTTCAATAAATGCTGCTGGGAAAACTTGATAACTACCTACAGAAGAATGAAACTAGACCCCTATTTCTTGCAATACAGAAAAATCAAATAAAAATGAACTAAGGACTTAAATCTGAGACCTGAAACTATGAAACTACTAGAAAAAAATTGGAAAAATGTTCCAGGACATTGGTCTGCGCAAGGAATTTTTGTGTAAGACCTCAAAAGCACAGACAAACGAAACAAAATAGACAAATGAGATTATATCAAGATAAAAAAAAATCTTTACAGCAAAGGAAACAACAAAGAGACAACCCACAGAATGGAAGAAAAAATTTGCAAACTATCTGAAAAGTGATTAACAATTAGAATATATAAAAAGATCAAGCAGACCAGGTGTGGTGGCTCAAGTCTGTAATCCCAGCACTTTGGGAGGCCAAGGTAAGAGGAATGCCTGAGCCCATGAGTACGAGAATAGCCTGGGCAACTTGGAGAGACCTCATCTCTACAATAAATCAAAAAATTAGCCAGGTGTGATAGCGCGTGCCTGTAGTTCCGGCTACTTGGAAGGCTGAGGCAGAAGGATCAATCACCCGAGCCAAGCAGGTCGACACTGGGGTGGCTGTGAGCTTGCCACTGCACTCTAGCCTGGGCAATGGGTGAGACTCCAGCTCAAAAAACAAACAAAAAAAAAATCAAACAACTCAATAGCAAAAAAAGAAAATCCAATTAAAAATGGAAAAGAGATCTAGACAGACATTTCTCAAAAGAAGATATAAAAATGGCAGGCAAATGAAAAAAAGCCCAGCATCACTAATTATCAAAGAAATGCAAGTCAAAATCATAATGAGATATCATCTCACCCCAGTTAAAATAGTTTTTACCCAAAAAATTAAAATAGGGATTAATGAATGCTGATGAGGATGTGTCGAAGGGGAAATACTTGCATGCTGTTGGTGGGAATGTAAATTAGTACAGACACTACGGAAAACAGTATGGTGGTTTCTCAAAAACCTAAAATAGAACTATCATATGATCTAGCAATTTCACTACTGGGTACATACCTAAAAGAAAAGAAATCAATATATCAAAGAGACAGCTACATTCCCCTGTATTGTGGCACTGTTTACGAAAACCAAAATCTGGCGTAAACCCAATTGCCCATCAATGATTGAAAAGATAAAGAAAATGTGGTATATCCATACACAATGAAATATTACTAAACCATAAAAAGAATACTATCTTGTCATTTGCAGCAACATCGAGGAAACTGGAGGTCATTATATTAAGCGAAATAAGTAGAGTACAGAAAAACAACTATCACCTGTTCTTACTCATATGTGGAAGCTAAAAAGGTAGATCTCATACAGATGGAGAGTAGATGGATGGGAAGGACTGAGGAGAGGAAAAGATAGAAAGTAGGTGATCAATGGGTACAAATATACAGTTTGATAGAAGAAATAAGACAGCATTTGACAGATCAGTAATGTGACTATAGTTTATAATAATCGGTTGTACATTTCAAAAAAATAGCTAGAGGGGAATAATTTAAATGTTTCTGGCATAAAGAAAAGACAACATTTAAGGTGGTAGATATCTTGATTATACTGATGTGATCTTTATAAATTATATTAATGCATTAAATTATCACATGTACCAAAATTATGTACATTCATTACATATCAATAAATAATAAAATTTAAATTTAAAAAAGCCATATGCAAGCTATTTTGTACCTCTTTATTACATCTAAATTATGCTTATGTGAAGGCTTACTTATCCTATTGGCAGATAATCTCATCTTCTTGAAGTCCAGACCTCTGACTTCTACTTACTTGTAACTCCAACACACATCTCGGAACTTTGCTCATTGCAGATACACAGTAAATCTAATTACAATAACTGCATTATTCATTTGGGAGTTATTCCGAATACTTAATCACAACAAAATATATATTTTGTTTTATGATCTTCATTTATCTCATTGGCGTCTATGGGGAAGGCTAGTGCATTCTCCAAGGACTAATAAGGCCATAAGAAATTATGAGCATTTTAGTGCATGTACACCACCAATCTGGAAGTGAGCTGAGAGACAAAAGAACAGGAAGCCTTGATAACCCCCAAGCTGGAAGAGCAGCCAGCCTGGAAGAAGACACAAAAATGCCCATGCCAGTTTAGAAAAACAAAACATTTTCCCTTTTAGTTCTTGAAAAACACAGACTTTAGATCACATTATTGCTTTCAAGGGTTGTGCTGAGCAGACATAGCTCTTCAACAAGTACTCCTTTGAGAAATCTCAGGATGATGCTATCCCCTCAATAATTTAAGCGTTCTATTATGTGGTAACTTATACTTTACTACTGGGCTTAAAAATTTATATTGCATTTTTAAGAGCCTGGCATCGCACTGCAAAACAGACAACGTGAAATACCTTGGAAATACTTTCATAATATCAGCATCACTCCCGCTCCCCAGTGGGAAGAGGTGAAGCAGGGTTGAGTTGGCAAGTGCAGGCCCTAGAAAGCCAGAGTAGAATGAGGAACTTCCTTCATTCAGTGCTTTCTGTGTCCATAGCCAGAAGGCTAGGACTACAGCACTGACCTCGAAGAGCACGTCTAACCCATCAGGAAAGTAACGGTGTCCCTAAGAGGGACGAGGGTCAGAATCTGGAGCCAAGGGTCATAAGCAAAGAATGATAAGTGCATAAAAGGAGCAAACGATCAAGACACAATTCAAGGGGAAAATCAAAGTGAATGCTGGAGATCATTGACTTTGTTTTCTGCTATTCCTGGCATTCTGGGAGTGAGTCAAATTTATTTAAACAATCTATAATGAAATCATTAGTTTCCAGAAAGTAAGGAAGTATAACTTCTGAAGTTAGAGAGACCAGGTTTCAATCTTACCTTATCTCTTAGCTGTTTAATCTTGTGAGGATTAAAAAAAAAGAAAGAGGGAGGATAAAGCAAACATGTAGCCTTTCTAACTTTCAGGTTCTTCATTTGTAAAATTAAGATAATAACTAATTTCAAGGTTGTGTCCATGGTTAAATAAGATAGTATATGTGAAATTGTATATCTACAATGTTGGATAAGGCAATTAATAAATACTATTTTCCCATTGTAGCTGGTATTAATTAAGGGAATATTAGATGCTATAGTAGATGAACCCTGAATTCTAAGTGGCTGTATACAATACAAATTCTTTGCTTGGCTGGGCTTGGTGGCTGAGCCTGTAATCCCAGCACTTTGAGAGGCCGAGGCGAGTAGATTGCCTGAGCGAATAGGTTCAAGACCAGCCCGGGCACCTTGGCAAGACTTCATCTCTATAATAAATTTTAAAAATAGCCGGGTGTAGTAGCATGTGCCTGTAGTTCCAGCTACTTGGAAGGCTGAGGCAGAAGGATCGCCGGAGCCCAGCAGGTCAATGCCGAGGTGGCCATGAGTATGCCACTGCACTCCAGCCTGGGTGACAAAGTGAGACTCCAACTCAAAAAAAAACAAAAATTCTTTGTTCACTCACATCACAGTGAAATACTGGCCTTTGTGGTTAAGCAGCCTCCTACAAGGTAATTCAGGGATTCAGACTTCTCCCATTTGGTGGAGAACTCTCTTCTAGGTTATTGATGTGTCCTTCATTCAGCCGATGAGAGCAAAAAAAAGCTATGGCAAAGGCACATCACTTTTATACATTTTAACCCAGAAGAGACACATCAGTGGCATGTTTCAGGAATGCTAAGATTTGGAGACTCTGTTCTTATACTGGAGTCCTGGAAAAACTTCCCATCTTCTTTTCTGGAGATTTATCACCTTCCTCGCCCTGCAATATGGCAAATCTTCTCTGGGGGAGAGCAGGAGTTATCTATCTTTATCATCCCCAAATAGGATTAGATTTGGTACAGAAGGAGTCACCGTATATCTTTCCAAGGTTATTGTCTTATGTAAATATCCTTGAAAAGATAACCTGAAACAAACTGGATTTTAATACATAGTTGTGTAAACACAAAAGATTTGAGGAAAATTGTTCCCTAACACTTATATATAATACCTATTTTTGTAGACAAGGAAACTGAGATTTCAAAATCTTACTACCTTCCTGGAGATCAAGCAGTGAGTAGAGAAAATGGAAGCAGAGTCTTGGTCAACCTTGGTCTTTGAGGGCAAAAGCCAATTTATTACAAACGACAAAAGTACACCCAGTAGGATGCCGTAACTTACTTAGTTATGAAATAATAGAACAAAGACTTGAACCTAAGGCTTGTAATTTAAGCAGCCTACATCCAAATTTCATTCACCAATTTCTTTTTTGTTTGTTTGTTTATTTGTTTTTGTTTTTTTGAGTTGGAGTCTCACTCTGTTGCCCAGACTGGAGTGCAGTGGCACACTCCCAGCCACCGCAGCCTTGACCTACTAGGCTCAGGCGATCCTCCAGCCTCAGCCTTCCAAGTAGCCGGAACTACAAGCATGCGCTACCAAACCCAGCTAATTTTTTGTTTATTGTAGAGATGAGGTCTCACCAAGTTGCCTGGGTGAGTCTCGAACCCATGGGCTCAGGCAATCCTCTCACCTCAGCCTCCCAAAGTGCTGGGATTACAAGCTGAGCCACCGAGCCAGACCTCCAATTTCTAATAGATGTTTGAGTCTTGGTCTGTTCTGAGACTCAGATTTCTTCTTCACTAAACGTGAGAAAGAAACTTCATTGCAAGCTTGTGGTAAGAATTAAAATGAAACAACAGGCCGGACGTGGTGGCTCAAGGCTGTAATCTCAGCACTTTGGGAGGCCGAGGTGAGGGGATTGCCTGAGCCCATGGGTTCTGGAACAGCCTGGGCAACTTGGGGAGACCTCGTCTCTACAATAACTCTAAAAATTAGCTGGACACAGTGGCACATGCTTGTAGTTACAGCTACGTGGAAGGCTGAGGTGGAAGAATTGCCTGAACCCAGCAGGTCGACACTTGGGGTGACCTGAGCATGCCAATGCACTCCAGCCTGGGCGACAGGGTGAGACACCAACTTAAAAAATAAACATGAAACATATTGTAAAAGAGCAAATATAGTGGCTGGCACCATACAGACTCAAAGCATTGTGGTTAAAAACAAGAGATTTGGGGTCATACTATTCTGGCTGCTTGACCTGTTATTTACTAACTTGTGACCTTGAGCAACATATTTAACATCTCTTTGATTCAGTTAAAGCATCTGTTCAAAAGGGATAATAATAGCATGTATATCCTAGGGTTGTTGGGAGTATTAAATAAGATAATAAATATAAAGTTCCTAGAATATTACCTGGCATGTAGTAAGTGCTTATAAAGTGTTAGCTTTTATCATTTTCTATATAGTGTACAAGTGTTATGTCATTAATTCTGCTGCTCTAAGAGTCCCCTCTGTTCTAAGACCTCCTCAAGGACCTCCTCTGAGAGGGGTTCCCCAAACATGTGGACCTCTTGGTTTCCTACTGCATTTCAACCAGATAAACTCTGCTTTCATATTTATTATTTGCTGTTCCTCCATAAATGGATTTCCTCGAACAAGGTTTCTGTGTTAAAAGTAAATAGAAACCGCCTGGCTCTGTTTTGCTGCTTCTTAACCATGCAAGAGCTTGGATAAGTACCTCCAACTACCCTGGGCTTCAGTTTCCCCACCTGTAACACCACGGGAGGTGAGGGGGTGGAGAATAATAACTCTTACTGCTTTTCCTTCTTATTTCCTATAACACTAAAATTATACAACCTTTGTGCTAATAGCCCTTTAACCTGTTCTTCGTCATTTACATCTCAGTGTGAACTAAGATTGGGGAAGCAGGTGAGATGGGGAGTCTAGAGGAAAGGAAGCAGGAGAACATGAGGGATCTAGGGGAGAGGGGGCATGTTCAACCAAGAGATAAGTGTGAAAAAGAAGGGGACCAAGAAAAACAAGAATATGAAAGTCCAACTTTCACACACAAGTCATGGCATACACGGTCTCCGATAAGTCAACGCAGGAAACATAGCTCCTTAGCTATGAAAAAAAAGGGTGGGGGGAGCTAAATTTTCAACCACACTTAAAAAGAAAATCCTTACATTTCTAAAACGTGCTATTTTTTACATTTTAACTTCTTTGAAATGAGAGATTGTCTTATCCACTGTATGCATATTAATCTAACATTGTTTTGTTTTTTACAATCGCTGATGCTAAGTCATTGAGGCACCTTATGATTAAATGTGAGCTAGACTTACAGAGCTATGGCAATACATATGTAGACTCTATAATGTGCCTAGGTGCTTTCTGTATGAGATTTCATTTTAGCCTCACAACAATCCTATGAAGCTGGTATCATGATTATTCCCAGGCTATTAGAAAAATGGAGGCTCAGAGTTTGATAATTTGTCCAAGTTAGCAGAACTCTCAAGTAACAAGATCAGGTTTCAAACTGAAGAGTCTACTTACTCCAAATCTCATACTCCTTTAGTTATACTAAATACACCCTTAGAAGAACTTGTTTCCCAGTTCTCCTATTTTCAGAGGGATTTTAAGAATCAGAATAATGCTCCAGTCTCCCAGTCCACCCCATGGAAGGTAGGGTGATTTATCTGACTAGCAAAATTACAAAAGACTGTTGATTCACATCATCCTCCCTTCATTATTTCAGAGAGATCCTTTCTCTCTTTTACATGGTCAACTTACCAGTACAAGCTCTGCCCTTGCAGTTAGTGACCAGTGGTTCTGAGTACTTTAATCAAGCAGTTGATAAGAATACTGAATCTGAGTGCAGACTAACCCATGTTCTCCAACTTAGTGATACTAGCAATATTTTTTTCTCCAGCTGTCTGTTTCTCAATTGATTCCTATTGCAGTGGGATAGGAAATGTTTGTTTAAGCTTGTTATAAATTGCTAATGGATACATCTAGAAATATCATAATAGCGATCACAAAAATAGGCAAATATATATTTATCTAAGATTTTCTTTTTTCTTTTTTTTTTTTTTGAGTTGGAGTCTCACTCTGTCGCCCAGACTGGAGTGCAGTGGCCCCTCCTTGACCTGCTGGGCTCCAGCGATCCTTCCGCCTCAGCCTTCCAAGTAGCCAGAATTACAGCCATGCGCTACCATGCCCGGCTGATTTTTTGATTTATTTATAGATGAGGTCTCGCTGCCCAGGCGGGTCTCAAACCCACGGGCTCAGGCAATCCACTCACCTCAGCCTCCCAAAGGCGCGGGATTACAGGCTGAGCCACCGAGCCCGGCTAAGATTTTCCATATTTAGTTTTAGATGCAGAATGCTAAAGAACTTGCAAGAGATACCTAGTGACTTGCCAAAGAACTCTCAGCTCTGAAGTGGAAAGGACTCAAGTAGAATTCATGCTTCTGGATACTTAGTCAAAAATTCTTCTGTCACTCCACTTAATCATGTACTTATTAAAATATAATGGTGAAATGAGTTTACAAGTATAAAAAATTGATCGCTGAAGGGTGTAGGACTTCCTCTTGAAACATCAAGATCATTCTGAAAAATATAGCAAAGCAGATTTAACTGTGATCAACAACCAGAGTCAATATCCATTTGAACCACACACAAAAATAGATGAACTAAAACGAGCCTTGCCTTAGCATTTAAGTGATATTTACACAATTCAGAAATGGCTTTGGAAAAAGCAAATACTAAGAGACCACTAACAAGACACAGATCTAACTGCAACACTGTGAGTCATAATAATGATGTATACTTGACTCTTTTAGTTATAGAAACACCATAGAATTTTGTGCCCAAAAGATTTTACTTGACTTATAAGCAATGCAGAGAAAAGAAAAGCAAACAGAATAAACTGTAAGAGCTAAGAGTGGCAAATAAAGCCTCCTGTCGGGTAAATGAAACAAGATGATGTATGATTAAGTAGAGTTTTCATGTTGGTCTGTGGCTAGGTCAGGAAGCTAGCCTTTCTGGTCACGGTCCAGGAGTCAGTAAACTCGGCATTGAGCCACAGCTGTTTTCTGAATAGAAAGAAATACAAAACATTTCTCAACATTGTCTCTACAACATGGCTCAGGAAGACTGGGGGATTGCAGATCGGTAAGTTAATTATATCACGTGTGCAAACAGTCTGAAAAGTCCAAGGAATCACGGCGTCAAGTCTTTCTTACGGAAGACCTGAGTTTAGAAGAATATGTTATGCTTCAAGATTTAGTCAAGGGCAAACATCTTCATTTTGCAGAGTCTGTATCTTAAATCTGATATTTCTAGATGCCTGTCTGGTCTCCTCCATTTTACAATTCAGCAAGCATCTACTGGGCAGTAACATGCGTGCAAAAAGTGCTCTGTAAACTGAAAAACAGATGAATGTAAGGAGTGGTTACCATTAATTAGAACATTTTATAGATCATGCACATGGTTGTTTAAAAAATAAGTAAGACATTATTCTTCCTCTCTGTCTTCTGAAAAGCAGGGGGGGGGGTTGTTTTGTCTTTTGTTTTTTATTCCCTATTTTTTTAAAAATGACTTTGTTTATGCATCTTCTGTTTAAATATTTGTTTTAAATGTGCTTACACATATTTTTTAAAAAATTAAAAAATAAAATAAAACATCATTTTTCACTACTTACTATGTTCCTGGAATTAATGTTTTCTTTCCTAATCATCATGACAGCACCAAAAAAGGAAAGAGCATGCCCGTGATCATCTAAGTGAAGTGGAATTCAATACACAACTTCTTACTCCACATTGTGAGTTACTAGACCTTGGTAATGAGTGCCTTTGATGGAGTGCCTGCTGTGGGGCAGATATTGCCATATATTTTATATAGAGTATCTCAATTATCATCTTTATTTTACAGTTAAGAAAACTAAAGGTTAGAGAGGTTAAGCAACTTGCCTCACATTATAGCTCACAAATAACAAAACTGGAAGCTAAATCCAGACAGGTCTGACTCTGAAGCTTTTGATTTTTCTATGATACCATGCATCCCATCTAGTCTATATAGTCAAGGATCCAGAGTTATAATGACATTTGTTGCTTTAGGGTGCCTTGGTAAGTTATTTATTTATCTTTTAAAATATTTGAAGTGGTTATTTTAATTTTGGATTTTTGCAAAATCCAAAACGAGTATTTGAAAATGACTAAAATTTCACTATGGGAAGATCCACATGTAGTTTACTAATAATGACTTGAAAATAAGGGTCTCTAGGAAAGTGCAAAAATGCCAGCTCATGTAACTGGTATGTGGTATAACCTGAAAATCATTCTCACTAACAATTTCCTGGTACTCTTATTATTCCACAACTGAGACTATAAGCATGAACAGAATATAGTCTCAGAGTGTTACAGCCCAGGACTCAGAACCCCTCTGTAATTTCTTCAGCAATTGTACTAGGTATATCCTCTTCCTCTCTGAGCATAGTCTAACCGACAAAGCAGGGTTTTGCTATGAGATTGCCTTGAGAAACCGTCTCTATAGTTTTGTCTTCCCAACATCCTTTTCTTTATTTGGAAAAGTTTTATTTCCCACCTCCATTTGGTTCCAATAAGGCTGCAAATTATAAAAATACACGTTGCCTTTTTTTAAAAAATTTTATTTTAAAGATGTGGGATATAATTCAGGGTTGGGTATACAAATGTTCATTATACAGGTACCCCCACCCCAGCAGATTCCCACTACTGCCAATCCTGCCTCCCACCCCTCCCTCCACCCCCCTACCCCACCCCCCGCAACCCCCTTGGCTGCTTCTCACTACAGCCATTACTTTTCTTATAGAATTAAAATAATTGTTCAAGGTTTGCTTATGAATGAGAACATGTAGTACTCAATTTTTTGTTTCTGTGATAGATTACTGAGTGTGATAGACTCCATTGTGTATATGTACCACATTTTTTTTTTTTACCCAGTCCAGTTTTGATGGGCAGCATGGTTGGTTCCATGTTTTTGTTATTGTGAATAGTGCTGCAATAAACATGTGAGTGCAGGTATCTTTTTTGTAGAATAATTTGAGTTCATCTGGGTATACTCCCAATAGGGGGATTCCTGGGTCATATGGAAGGTCAATTTCTAGTTCTTTCAGAAATCACTACATTGTTTTCCAAAGAGGGTGCACTAGTTTACATTTCCACCAGCAGTGTAGAAGCGTTCCTTTTTCTCTGTGTCCTCTCTGGCATCTGTTGTTCTTTGTTTTATTAATGATGGCCATTCTTATTAGGGTTAGGTGGTATCTCAGAGTGGTTTTGATTTGCATTTCTCTGATGATTAGTGAGGCTGAGCATGTTTCATGTGTTTGTTGGCTGCCCATGTATCTTCTTTTGAGAAGTGTCTATTGATGTCTTTTGCCCACTTTTTAATGAATTGGTTTGTTCTTTTTTCTTTTGGCGTGTTTGAATTCCCTGTAGATCCTAGATGTTAGGCCTTTGTTAGATATACAGTTGGCAAATATTTTTTCCCATTCTGTAGGCTGTCTTCCTACTCTCTTGATGGTTACTTTGACTTCAAAGAAGCTTGTCAGTTTGATGAGGTCCCACTTGTCTCTTATCTCTTATGGCATGGGCACTTGACCAGGAATGGGTTGCCAGTTCCAATTTCCATAAGGTGTCTCCTGCATTTTCAAAGGTTTTTATAGTTTGAGGTTTTATGTTTAGGTCTTTGATCCATTTAGAGTTGATTTTTGTGTATGGTGATAGGTAGGGGTCCTGTTTCAATCTTCCGCGTGTGGTTAGCCAGTTTTCCCAGCACCATTTACTTAATAGGTTCTCCTCTCTCCAGTGGTTGTTGTTGGAGACTTTGTCAAAGATGAGTTGGTTGAGAAATTAAGGTCTTACTTCGAAATCTCTATCGTGTTCCATTGCTCCATATGCCTATTCTTGTACCAATACCAGGCTGTTTAGATTATTGTAGCTTTATAGTAAAGCTGGAAGTCTGGAAGTATGATACCTCCTGCTCTGTTTATTTTGCTAAGGACATGTTTTGGCTATTCATTGTCATTTGTTTCCATATGAATTTCTGTATTGTCATTTCCAGGTCTGAGAAGAATGACGTTGGTAATATAATGGGTATTGCATTGAATCTGTAGATTGCCTTTGGTAGGATGGGCATCTTAACAATGCTGATTCTTCCTATTCATGAGCATGGAATATTTTTTCCATTTTTTGTGTGTGTCTTCTTGGGTTTCTTTGAGCAGTGTTTTGTAATTTTCATTGGAAAGGTCTTTCACTTTTCTGATTAGGAAGATGCTGAGGTATTTCTTTTTCTCCTTTTTTTGTGGCGATTGTGAATGGGATTATGGTTTTTATTTGGTTCTCTGTCTGCTTATTGTTGGTATCTAAGAATGTGACTGTCTTTTGAACATTTATTTTATACCCTGAGACTTTGTCAAAGTCCTTTATCAGTGCAAACAGGTTTTTGACAATTCTCTTGGATTTTTGAGGTATAGGATCATATTGTCAGCAAAGAGGGATAACTTAACTTCCTCTTTTCCTATTTGGATACTTCTGATTTTCTTCTCTTATCTAATTGCTCTTGCTAGGTCTTCCAACACAATGTTGAACAAGAGTGGTGAGAGTGGGCAGCCTTGTCTTGTTCCAGTGTTCAGGGGAAATGTTTCCAGCTTCTGTCTGTTTAGCAATATGCTAGCAATGGGTTTATCATAGATGGTGCTTACTATTTTGAGGTATGTTCCTTCTATACCTAGATGTTTGAGGGTTTTTATCAAGAAGGATCCTGGATTTTATCAAAAGGTTTTTCTGCATCTAATGATATAATCATGTGGTTCTTGCTTTTACATCTGTTGATGTATTTAATTACATTTATGGTCTTATGAATTTTGAACCAGTCCTACATCTTGTTGATTTTTGAGATTATACATTGCCTTTTAACAGAGAGTAGGGGATGCTGTGGGGTGGTGCTTGTGAACCAGGCTGGGCTCAACAGACTCCTTTCTCACTATTTTCTGAAGAGGGTTGGTGAAATTGCTCTCTTCGCACTTGGATTACAAATTGTATGTTACCTCAGAGGTGCTAGTGGACACTAGGACAGTTTGTCAGGTACATATATGAGACTGAGAACAAAGTCAAAGCACAGATTAAAGAAATAAAAACCTCTATCTTCGTGGCCCTTATAACTAAAGAAAAAGACAGAAAAAAATAAACAAGCAAATTATACAGTATGTGAAATGCAATTGTGTTGTTGACTTCCAAGTCTGATGGCAACTTCCTATCTTTCTGCCTCTTCACTGAGGACTTCCCCTTGCACTTTTAACAGTGTTCATCTTTTGTATAGAGCTGCCCAGAAGTACTAGAAAGTTAACATGCCCAGAGCAACCATCAACCAACAAAGGTTGCTGGGACTCTGTGAAAAAGATCTCAGTTTCTCTATTCCTCAGTTGGGTAATTCTGAGGTACATTCTAATTGACTAGTCAGAAAGTTTCTAGCAGGATTGCCTCACCATTACCCCTAGTGGTATCTGCTCATAAATGCACCCTTTGTTGGCTTTACTCCCTTCCCTGTCTCACTTTCCCATCTTCCTCTCTTACATTTTAAGTTGTCGTGGATTTTCATTAGTTAATGTGACAACCACTGGTCCTTAATCCTGCAAGTGGTTTTAGCATCCAAGTAGTACACACCATTTTCCTCCTCTACTGATTATTTTAGATTTTTCTTACACTTGACCAGCACTGCTCATGAACTAGCTTGTTTGATGAGTGGGGTGACCAAGCCTGTCATCTCTGAGATGTCTGAATGTCTGGCTGCTATCTTTCTCAGGCTGCGATAGTGCTCTTGTTCAATTACCACCACCAAATTGGGAAAGAAAAAGTAGCAAGAGATATCCAAGTTGGTTACCGAAATGGTCAATATATTCTTCTCTGTGGCTATTATATCATTGTAATGATCATGGTCAATCACTACAGCCAGGATAGTGATTTATTTTCTTGCCTAGGGAACTTTTATCACAGAATCAAAGTGATGAGTGGTAGATACAACTTGAAGTGAAATAGGGCTTCTGTTTTCAGCCATGATTAACAAAAACTATATTTATTTTTCTATTTTAAACAATTTAAATACTACACAAATATGTAAAACAAAGGTTTTTAAATGTTGACCAACAGGCGGGGCTTTAGAGTGGTCCCTGAGAGAAGGGAAGTACATCAAGTGACCCTTACTAATTTCTTCAAGTTTACTACCTAAACATATTATACGGTGAAGGGAACGGCAACCAAATCAAGTCCAAAGGATTTCCCAAATGGTAGAGCCAGAGTTCAGATTTCAGGGAGACCAAAGTGACTAGAACCCACAGAGCAAAGAATCAGAAAGCAGAGAGCTTCTCACAGAGAAAGAATTCCAGAGAGCTGCAAAGGGCCCCTCTTGAGTGTTTGACTGAGTACTGATCAAATTATAGGTTTGAGGAAACTACCTAGTACAAGGAAAAGTCATCAAAAATGTAATGAACATGCTGAACAATCCCCAGGATTCACACAGGTCAGGGAACAGTTTGTGGTTTTGGCAGCTAGAGTAGGGAGGCCTCCTAACATAGGGAGCACTGAGTAGAATCCTGAGATTTTCAGCAGTGGGCAAAATTAGCCCTAAAAAACGCTGTTTAGGTCCTAGATAGCAAAGCCTAAAAGCAAGCCCAGAGTGAATAACACTATTTCAATGTGATTTAATTTTGCCCCAGGAAGAAAAAGGCAAAAAATATTTTCAAAAAACCTAGAAAAGCCAGCATGCAACAATGTAAAATTCACAAAAATTAAAGTTGCACAATACATCTGGAAAATCAACCCATAGCAAGGAGCAAAGTCAACCACAGAAACAATATACAACTACATAGATGACAGAAGTTAGTAGACAAAGATATTAAAGTATCTATATTCCTTGTGTTCCAGAAGGTAGAAGATGCAATTGTTTAATGAGGAAAAAGAAGATAGTAGAAAGACCCAAATCAAACTTGAATACACAAAAATTACAATGTCTGAGTTTTAAAAATAAGCTAAAAAATGAAATAAGATTTAAAAAACATACTGAATGGGATTAACAGTAGATTACATGCTACAGAGAAATAAAGATTAGTGACTTTGAGAGTACAGTAATGGAAACTATTCAAAATGAAACAAATGAAAGGAATAAAAGACTTTTAAAAATAAACATATTATCATTTAGGACAAGAGACCTAACATACATGAAATTGGTAGTTGTGAACAGAAGTAGAGAAATCAGGAATGGGAAAAAAAATTTTTTTAATGGCAAAAAAGTTAACATACTAGGAAGAATCAAAATATCTGAAATTTATTTATTAAAAAAATTGTGTATTTATTTTTACATATTTAAACTTTAGTAACCTTCAAAGTACTCTATATTTGATACAATACACCTATCAAGACATCTTTTCCACTACTCAAAACAGTTTTTGAACTTATCAATTTTGATGCTTTTTAGTGCTTCTGTCATTTTTTGTTTCACCTCTTCCACGTCAGTAAATGATTTCCCTTTGAGGACTTTTTCATCCAGGAAAACAATAAAAAAGTTATCCAGGGAAAATTGGGGTAAGTAAGGAGGACGAGGCACAGGAGTCATGCTGTTTTGGGTCAAAAGCTCCTGAACATTCAGCACAGTGCAGGCAGTTGTACTCATAAATCACCCATCATGAAATGAGCAAACATGTTGAAAGAATCTCACCAAATAATTAACTGAAGCTGAATGCAGTCGCTCACAACAATGCTAGCTGGTACACGGATGCCAATAGCTCCTAGAACACTTACCTAGTGGGGGAAGCCTGTACTACCAGGGGCTTACCCTCCAAAGCAAAATTCCATTTTGGGGGATACCACCTCATATTTGAAGAAAACTAAACCTACAGAAGTAAGAAACTCAGTGAGTCTCATGCAAAAGGAACTTGAAGAAAACGCACCAAGGCACATCATAATCAAATTACTAAACACCTTTAATAAAGAAAAAGTAGAAAATCAGTCATAGGGGGAAAGCATTATAAATAATGGAATTAAAATAAGAAAGAAAGCAATTTTCTTACTACAAATGACAGAAGTCAGCAAAGAGAAAAGCAACATGTTTAAGATCACCGAGTTAACCTGGAATTTCATACCCAGTGAAAATATTTTTCAGACATAGAAGTAAAATCAAAACTTTTTTAGAAACATGATATATTAAAAAACTTCTCTGCCAGAAATCTAGCACAATAAGAAATGTGAAAGTATGGACTTCAGACAGAAGGAAAATAAGACTAGTTAGAAATATTTTGCATTACTGGTGAAGAACACCAGTAATGCAAAATATTTGGATAAATATGAAATTACTTAGTCTTATTTTAGAAATGTCATTAAAAGATAAACTAAAATGAAGTCAAAGTATTGAGAATTTATAACATGTGAAAGTACAAATATGACAACAGCAACACAAAAGCTAAGAGGGAAGCAAAGGGAGTATAATATTGTAAGATATTTATACTATGTATAATAAGCTGTAATACTACTCCAAAGTAGATTTTATACACTGTAAACCCAAAAATAACCACTAAAACAAGCAAAGAGTCACAATATAATGAAGTAAATTAAATGAAATTTTTAAAATATTCAATTCAAAAGAAGGCAGAAAAAGAGGCAAAATGAATGAATAATAGATAACACAAATAGGAAACTAAATGGAAGAATGGCAGATTTAAAGGCAACCATATCAATTATCACATTAAATGTAAATTATCTAAACATAACAATTAAAAGGCAGAGATTTTCAAATGAATAGAAATTGAAGATCCAAATATACAGTGAATACACACACACACACACACACACACACACACACAACTTCTATATAAAAACAGATAGACTAAATATAATAGGATGAAAAAGATAAAAATGCTTACACAAATAAAAGAAAAACTGAAGTGACTATATTAATATTAGAGATAATAATTTTAGAGAAAAATTAAGCAAGGGAAAAGAGGAACATTTAAGAATTATTAAGGGAAATGTTTAAATATTTATGCATAATAATAGAGTTTTAAAATACATGAAGCTAAAATTGATACAACTGAAAGGAAAAATCTATTAGCTTTCTTTCAATGATTGATAAAACAGATAGACAGAAAATCAGTAAGTATGCAGAATCTTTGAACAAAACTGCCAACCAACCAAGCCTAATTGATATAACAAGGACACATAAAAAAGCAAAATACACATTATTTTTAAGTGTATGTGGAATGTATACCAAGATAAATAACATTATGCTTAATGACAATATACAGAATATTGTCAGGCTAAGGTCACACAGAAAGCAAGGATATTTAATCTCACCACTTCTTTTCAACATAATAAAGAGATTGTAGGGTAGTATGGCAAGGTAAAAAACACACATAGATTAGAAAAGAGAAAGTAAAACTATTCCAATAAATAAATTTTAAAAACAGTGTATTCCATAGGGAATAGAAGTAATTAATGCCATCTTTAAAGACCTACAGAATGCACAATTGGTTGTCTTCCTTTCATTAAATTCCCCTACAAAAACCAGATGGATCCTGTGGTGGTGGGGGAGGATTCAACCAAACATAAGCCCCAATTGCAGATTCTATGCCAGACATAGTATTTTTGCCAGGGAACCTTAAAAGAATCTCATGATATTCACCCATTAATCTAGAGAATGCTCTCTTTTCTTTTCCTTCCAGAGATTGTCTGTGTAGAAAATCCCAAGAAGTCTACCAAAAAAAAAAAGCTAGAAAGTAGTCTCACTGGACAAGCAAGGTTAGCAAGGTTCCAGGATATAAGATCAATAAGGAAAAAATAAATGGCAGTTTATAAACTAGTCATAACCAAAAATTGAAATTAAAAATACAACTAAAATAGCATCATAGAAATATGAAATATTTGATATTCAGTGTCCCTAAAACTTGATACCATATTGTAAAGAAAATGAGAAGGTTAACACAGCCCTGTAGAACAACCATAAACATATACTGTTGTCTGACCCATGTGAAGGCCGACTACTTCTGTCCTCCTCTCTGGAAAGGATGGAAAAAACAATTCTCTAGATCAATGGCTGCATATCATGAGATTCTGTTAATTTGCTCTAGCAAAGATACTATGTCTGGCATAGCAGCTGCAATTGGGACTACTACCCGGCTCAACCCCCAGGATCCATCTGATTTTAGTAGAATTCACACCCGTAAATGTAATGGGGATGTAATGAAGACAATCACTTGCGCATTCTGTAGGTCTTTAAAGATGGCATTAATATCTGCCATTCCCTATGGAATGTACTGTATTTTAAAATTTATTTATTGTTTACTTAATTTATTAGCACTGTTGGAGAGAAGGCAAGAGAGAAGTCAGGTTGAGAGGTTTCCAGTGGCCTTTGCCAGGACAACTGAAAATAAGAGATATCAAAGACAATAAAAGAGGATCCATAGTGCCACCTACTTGGAAGGCTGAGGTGGAAGGATCGCCTAAGCCCAGCAAGTTGAGGCTGCAATGGCAGTGAGCATGCCACCGCACTCCACCTGGACAATAAAAGTGAGACTCCCACTCAAAAAAAAAAAAAAAAAAGAGGATCCAAAATATATATATAATGTCATTTCTGAAAATTAAAACAATGGAACAGAACCAATCTTTAAGACTATAATCCATGAAAATCACCAAAAGAAAATAAGACCTAAATATTTATATTAAAAAGACCTGCCATATGCCTGGGAAAATTTACTCTGAATGACCAACTTTGAGAAATATTCTACAGAAATTATTAGACTTTAAAATCTAAAGGAAAAATACAATTTCCAGGCCTCCCGAACAATAACAACAAAACGTTCTGTACAAAGAAGAAAAGTGGGAAACTGCAAGGGGAGGGCGGGGGTGGGATTGGCAGTAGTGGGAAACTGCCAGGCGGGGGTACACATCATCAACAAGGGTACCTGCATAACAAACATTTGTATACCTAACCAAATGCTTGCAGAGGATTGGCAGATGGTGTAGAAACCTCAGATGCTCTGGTTTGGGTTTTTGTTGTTGTTGTTGTTGTTGCTGCTGCTTACATATTTTTAATAAAAGGAAGTTAATTGGTTCAGATTTAAAAAAACAAAAAACAAAGAAGAAAAAATCAGATTGGCAGATTTTTCAACAACAGCATGGAAAGCATAAGTTTAAAAAAAAAAAAAGAAAGCATTTAACACTCAAGAAAGAAAAAGTATAATCTAAGGATTCTACATCCAGCAGCCCAGGTGTTAATCAAGAACCAAGACTAAAGCAAAACAATTTTAAACATTTAAAAACTCAGGGAATACTATGCTTTTGAATCTTTTATGAGGAATCTACTAGATAAAGGCTTGCCATCCAGAGCCTGTGGGACAAATCCAGCAGCCAACTAGGTGTGTTTTATTGGAACACAGCCATTCCTACTCATTTATATATGGTTCATATCTGTGTTTGGCAGAATTGAATAGTTACAACAAAGACTATATGGTCCATAAAGCCTAAGGTATTTACTAGCTCGACTTTTAACAGAAAAAGTTTGCCAATTCCTGTATCAGAGACTGGGCAACCCACCAAAATGTCTAGTAGGGGAATACAGAGTAAATATAATAGTAAATCTGAGAGAAGAAAAAAGGTGGGACAAAAGTAGAAGAATGATGTATAAAAGTTCTATGATCTGGCCAAGTAACATGGGAGGAGAAGAAAGAAGAATTTCACTGACTGTTGCTCCCTTCATTATTCTAGCTCTCCCTGCCCGCCCCCCAGCCCACTTCTCTTCATCCCTATACTCAGTTGGCTGCAATCCTCAACACAGTGTATTAGTTGTGATTAATGAAAAGAACAGCTCTGATCTTGAATCCAAAGTTTTATTCCAATCTCATTAATTAATCCTGTCAGAACAGCTGACCCACACTTGAGTTACCAGATTCATTTTGCTCTTCTTGACTGAAAGCAGGAATGAACAGCCTCCTGGAACCATTCCCCCAAGCCCACAGCCAGATCTCCACCCTCAGAATTGTACCTTTATATTTATAAGAGGGGATGAAAATAACTGAGATGAAAAGATGAACTGTAAGATTTTTCCCCAAAGCACAAAGAAAACATGCCTAAGCTATTCATGTCTCCTTCTCCAGGATTTCACACCTGGCATTCCAAAATTGAGTCATCAAAAAGTCCCTTCACATAGGATATTTCCATGCTACCAGCTACCTGGAAAAGAAAAGACAGTGAGGTGCTCCTCCAAGAGAAATTATCAAGGGAACAAAAGAATCCAAATGCGTAAGAGAGGATCATAATCACTCTTCCCACCAAATGCTTCAACATCTAGCATTACAGTTGAAGTATATATTAAGACTACATTTTGTCTTTAACTCTTCCCAGAGGGTTATGGATGAGAGTTGTGCCTCTCCCAGAGAAAGAATAAACCATCAACAAATGACATGCTTATAGTAGGAGCCTGGTAAGTTTTTGTTAATGATAGTGTCAAAAATGCAACAACATCCTCTAGCACTCTGTCCAGAGAGACTCATATCAGTGTTGTCTGTTTTTCTTCAGCTGCCCATCCATGGTTCTGTTATTTTATTGCTTATGTGAACCACTCTGCATCCCATGGTGATATTTGCCCACATAAAACCTAAAATTAGATTTCATAAGGGGTGATAGAAGAAAGCACAGCAGTGACAATGTGTATAACTGCTAAAATGTGCATGAAATTTGTCAACTTAAGCATTTGCCTAATTTCCCATTTACATATTAAAGATTCTATTGAAAGACATGGTAATTTTTGTGCTTAGTTGGGATAAAGAAAATGAAAAGAAGCTGCAAGGTGTACACATGTCTCTTCTTGAAAGCATTTTCTGCTTCTTTTGAAAATGTGTCCCTACTTTCTCCAAAAAGCATCTTTGTTATATTTTGAACTAGTACTGCAAGGTAGGATGATATTAAGGGTGTGGACCACAAAGTTAGTACTAATGCTAAAGTCCATATTTTGTTTACTTAATCTGAATACTATATTTCAAATATTTAAGTGCTTTATGTTTGCTATCTCTTTTGCCTCCTTTTAACATGTATGATATATAATAAAATTAATTAAAATAGATACTTAGGTCAGAGGAGCTCTGGACTTGAAAATTAAAGCTATGCTAATTCCTAAAAAAAATGAAAGTTGAGGTATGGGAAGTGTTCATGGGCAAAATGTTGTAATTAAAAGTCACTAAGATTTAGGGTCAATAGATAAGAAGTCTAACACCAGTTCCATCACTACAGATAACATATCCACAGTTGACTTGATCGACCTCTCAGGAGTTTTCCACCCTTTTCTCCAAAAACTGGCTAGAAAGTTAAGGAATTTAAATAAAATGTGGAGGATGGGCTTGATGGCTCACGCCTGTAATCCCAGAACTTTGAAAGGTAAAAGCAAGAGGATTCCTGAGGCTGGGGGTTTGTGACCAGCCTGGGCAACTTGGTAAGATCTTGTCTCTATGATAAATCAAAAAAGTTAGCCTGGTGTGGTGGTGCATGCCTGTAGTTCCAGCTACTTGGGAGGCCGAGCAGAGGGATAGCCTGAGCCCAGCAGGTCAAGGCTGTGGTGGCCATGAGCAAGCCACTGCACTCTAGCCTGAGTGACAGAGAGAAACTCTCACTCAAAAATAAATTAATTAAATAAAGAAATACAATGTGGAAAGAGAGTAGAACATTGATGTTCACTCAGTGGCTGATGGAGGGACTCTTGCTTAGCAGCAAAGAGAACAAATTCCCTTATGGCCAGGATGCTTCCATCAGGATTATACCACCAGGCATCTCCCTCATGACTATGAACTTTATTCAAAGATATATTCAATGTACCAATTTGTACAAAGAACTGGGCTTGTGCTCAAATTTCAGCACAGATCTGTGTGGCGAACAAAGACAGAGTACAAAGGGCCCTAAAGAACTCTAGGAACTACCTCTTCATCCTAACCTAAATCACACGAGCACCAGAATCTGACTACTGAGCTTGGAGCAACATTTCCGAGGAGGGAGAACTGGAGAGACTCAGTTGGCAGCAGAGGGAAGAGCTACCTTCATATGCATTACCTTCCATGTATACGATCACTAGAAAACAGTTCCTGGCAGCTGACCAAGTTCAAACTGTGGTCACTTACTTCAGGAACAGTGAGGGAAAGGGTAGGAGGAGGGATTGAGAAAAGGATAACAACTCTGCTCTGTGTTAGGGTTTCTCTTAGAAATATGCCACACAGAGTTGAAAAACCTGGCATCATGTTATATTTACTTATACAACAAAAAATGAACTGTGTGAATGCCCTAATCTAGTCCTGAGATTATTGCAGATAGTAACATAGCCCAGAACTCTTTCTCCAAGAGCTGACATTCCAATGGAAGGAGGCATGCAGTATGCAAATAAATAAGTTACATTGCTAGCGAGTGCTATGAAGTAAATAAACAGGTAACACAATGGAAGGTGATTGGAAGATCACTTTTGGGAGTGTAGTTAGGGAAGCTCTGTTAGAAAATAAGTCGTTTAAGCTGAATGGTAAAATAGCCCACCTATATATTAACAGAAATCAGGATAAAAACAGTTCAGACAGATGAAGCAGTAAGTGCCAAGGCCCTGAGGTAAAAGGAGGAAAGAAGGCCTTGGTAGATGGAAAATATGAAGAGAAGCAGACCAGCAGGCAAGAAGGCAATGAAACTGATAGGAGTGTGAGAATCTCTGCAGATGTGAGTGTCCATAAAGACTGTCTGCCTGAGTGGGCGCATGCCAGTGGGTGAGTGAAAGTTCGTCTGAGGGGAGACTCAGGTCCAAGTATCCAGGGCTCTCCTTCAGAGGTAACTGTAACCCACCACTGCCCTGAGATGAGAGTCCCCAGTGCACAGGATGGTCTGCCATTCTAGGGGTCTCTTGGGAGGAGGCAACAGAGATCAGCTGCTCCTCAGCACCTGGCTCATGCCACAACCTGCAGCAAGAGGTCAGACACTAGCAGTAGAAACCATGGAGATGGCTCAGTAGGAAATCTGGAACTGAGCCCTGCCACTGCCAGTGAGGAGAAACCAACTGCCGCCATTTTCTCTGTCCTTGGACAGGCAGAGACTTGCCCAGCTCCATCCAACCTCCATCCTGAGACCCAGAGGCTATCTCCACACCCCTCTGGGATAGACCATAGACACGAAGAGACAGACACCCCTCCCCCACACTGGACCAGGCACAGATATGTCAGATCTGAGTGAGAGACTTGGTAGTAGCAGCAGCAGATGAGGTGGGTGAGTCTGGATCTGATTCACCCTCCTCCCACAGCAGTCCACGGAGCATCTGACCCACACTGAGAGCAACTCCACTGGCCTGTACTGAGAGCACAGGGGACAGGCTGAAGACCAGAGCCACTCCCTAAGGCAGTGGCAGCCAAAAGCGGTGGCGGTGCTTGAGGAAGGAACCTGAAGTTCCAGAAACAGCCACAGAGGGAGCTCTTTTGTTTCTTTTTTCTTTATGGTTTTGTTTACGTTTTCTTGCTTGCTTTGTTTTTATGATTTTATTAGGTTTTTTTTTTTAAGATTTTCTGTTTGCATATAGGTATTTTTGAGGGCAAGTACAGTAACAGGGGTTTTTTGTCTGTTTGTGTGATTGTATGTTTTTGGTTTTTCTGTTTTTGTTTGTTTGTTTATTTATTTGTTAGTCGGTATGCCTGTCTGTTTTCCCTCTTCTTATTCTTTCTTTTCACCTTCCTTTCATCTCTCTCCTTCCTTTTTCCATACTTTCCCTTTTTCTTATCTCATTTTGCTTTCACAGGACAAAAACACACCCTCACTGCATGGACAGATTATAAAGCAGTGGAAAGTGGGTTCCAGGGGACCCACACACCTGACAGCAGATACTGGGATCTGCAGATAGCTCTTGAACCATGCTTCCCCCTTAATCAAATCTCAAAACTGCAAAAAGCACAGCCCCTCAACTCCATTCTAACTTCAAAATTAAACAAATCCAGAGGACCTACATAAGGGAAAATAGGGGATTGAGCAAACAGAAGTGAAGTGAAAGTCATATTCCCTATCACTGAACAACAGAATTAAAGAAGGGGGAGAAAGGGGGAGGGAAACTTTCACAAATGAAGAAGAATCAACAAAAGAACACAGGTCCCATACAGACCCCTGGGAAGACAGCAACTGAGAACACAGATTTCAGAACTCAAACAAGGAAGAGCCCCCAGAAAGACTGGTTCAGCCCACAAACCCAGATATCAAGATATGAATAGAGAGAATAAATAGAAATGAAGAAAGACAAGAGGAAAGAATGAAGGAGTTGATAACTGAGATGACAGCAATAAAGAATACAGTGAATGAAATAAGTAACAAACTGTTAAGCATGGAAAGCAGAATTAACCAAGCAGAAGAAAGAATCTCACAGCTTGAGAACCAAAATATGGAATGAATCCAAGCAGTTAAAAACATAGAACAAAACTTCCAAGAGATGTGTGATTATATCAAGAGGCAGGACTTAAGATTAATTGGAATCCCTGAAGCAGATAGACAGAGACAGCCCCAGAACAAACATTTCATGAAATTATCCAAGAAAACTTTCCTCATCTTATCAGAGATGTGACCATTCAAACACAAGAGATTCAGAGAATCCCTGCAAGACATCAAATGAGAAGACCAACTCCTAGACACATAGTAATTTTCTCACACAAAGTAGCTATAAAAGAAAAAATCCTAAAGGTAGCAAGAGATAAAGGCCAGACTACCTACTGGGGAAGACCAATTAGAATAGCATCAGACTTAGCTATATAAACACTATAGGCTAGAAGAGATTGGAGTCCAATTTTCAAAGTTCTCAAGGACAAATAATTTCAACCAGTTATTTCCTACCAAGGTTAGCTAAGCTTCATTCATGTTGAAGAGTTAAAATCCTTCCCATTCAATCCTTAAGAATTTATACTACTTCAGACCAGCTCTACAAGAAACATTAAGAAAGAACTGAACACAGAAAAAAGAAAAAGAAAAAAAAAGAATGACAACACCCTTCCCAAGAATGCAGAAAAAAGATTGAAAACACACATAAATCAACTCAAAAATCAAAAGAAAGTCAACAAACAAACAAACTCTGTAAGAACCTCATGAAAGGGATAAACTCTCACATCTCAATAATTAGCCTGAATGTGAATTGACTAAATTCACCACTGAAAAGACATAGAATAGCAAGCTATATAAAAAACATGACACAATAATAGGCTGTCACCAGAAAGGTCACTCACAGACTCAAAGTACGAGGATGGAAAACACATTTTCAGGTGAACAGAATATATAAGAAAGCAGGAGTTGTGATCTTAATATCAGACAAAAAAATCCTTTAAGCTTTCAAAAATTTTTAAAGATATAGAAGGTCATTATATAATGAGAAAAGGTTCAATCCATCAACAAGAAATATCCATCCTAAACATATATGAGCCAAACATAGAAGGAGCATCAACTTTTATACAGTAGCTTCTAAATTAAAAAAAAATATATTGACTCTAACACTATCATAGCTGGGGACTTAAATACCCCGCTAATAACCCTAGACAGATCATTGAGGCAAAAAATCAACAAGGACATATGGAACTTCAACTTGACACTTGACCAAATGAACTTGATACCTATAGAACACTCCAACTAACAATCACAGAAAATACATTCTACTCATCACCACATGAAAGGTACTCCAAGATTGATCACATCCTTGGCCAAAAATCAAGCATAAATAAATTTCATAATACTGCCATGTACTTTCTCAGACCATAGTGGAATAAAAATAAATATCAACACCAACAAAATTCCCCCCACACTCTCAAAGATATGGAGACTAAGCAGCATGATGCTGAATGACTCCTGGGTCAATGCAAAAATCAAAACAGAAGCTAAAAGATTCCTGGAAAGAAATGAAAATGAAGAAACATCTTAACAAAACCTCTGGGATGGCATGAAAACATCCAAGAGGGGAATTTATATCTCTATGAACACACATTAAGAAAATTGAAAGATTACAAGTTAACAGACTAACAAATCACCTAAGGAAGCTGGAAAGAGAAGAACATCAAAACCCTAACTTTAGCAGAAGAATCTAGATTACCAAAGTTGAAGTCCAACTACAGGACATAGGAGACAAACAAATCATAGAAGAAGATCTACAAAACAAAAAAGTTGGTTCTCTAGAAGGATAAACAAGATTTTTGGACCCCTAGCCAGAATAACCAAGAAAAAGAAAGAAAAAATCTAATAAACACAATCAGAAATGCAAAAAGTCAAATCACAACTGACCTAAAAGAAATACAAAAGATTATCAGAGATTACTATGCACATCTATATGGAAAAATCAATAACCTAAATGAAATGAAGGACTATCTAACATCAAACAACCTCAGAAGGTTGAAACAAGAAGACATTGAGACACTAAATAGGCCAATAACAACCCAGGAAATTGACTACACCATAAGAAAACTACTTACAAAAAAAGCCCTAGACCAGATGCCTTTCTAGTGGAATTCATTGCTTTCTAGCAAAACATACAAGGAGGAGCTGATATTGATCCTATTGAAAGTATTCCAGGCCATTGAGAAAGATGAAACTCTCCCCAAATCATTTTATGAAACTAACATTATATTGATACCCAAACAAGGTAAAGATCCAACAAAGAAAGAGAACTACAGGCCAATATCGTTGATGAACACACACAAAAAAATTCTCAACAAGATTTTAGCAAACTGGATCCAACAACACATCTCAAAAATCACCCACCATGACCAAGTAGGTTTAATCCCCAGGATGCAGGACTGGTTCAACATCTGCAAGACCATAAATGTAATTAAATACACCAAAAAATGTAAAACAAGAACCAAATCATTAGACACGGAAAAAGCTTTTGATAAAATCCAGTATCCCTTCTTGATAAAAACCCTTGAACACCTAGACATAGAGGCAACATACCTCAAAATGGTAAGAACCATCTACAATAAACCCACAGCCAACATACTACTAAACAGAAAGAAATTGGAACCAGAAGAAGACAAGGCTGCCCACTCTCACCCTTCTTGTTCAATATTGTGTTGGAAGTACTAGTAAGAGCAATCAGACAAGAGAAGGAAATCAGGAGTATCCTGAAAGAGGAAGTTAAGTTATCCCTCTTTGCAGATGACATGATCCTATACCTTGAAAATCCAAGAGAATCCGTCATAAACCTCCTTGCACTGATAAAGAACTCTGGCAAAGTCTCAGGGAATAAAATAAACATGCAAAAGATAGTCGCATTCCTATATACCAACAATAAACAAACAGAAACCCAAATAAAAAGTACAATACCATTCACAATAACCGCAAAGAAATGGAATACCTTGGCATCTTCCCAACCAGAGAAGTGATAGACCTTTACAATGAAAACTACAAAACCCTGCTCAAATAAATCAAAGATGACAACAAATGGAAAAATATTTCATGCTGATGGATTGGAAGAATTGACATTATTAAGCTGTTCATGCAACCCAACACATCCTACAGATTTAACACAATGCCCATTAAATTAACAGCAGGACCTGGAAATGACAATACAGAAATTCATATGGAAACATAAATGACCATGAATAGCCAAAGCAATCCTAAGCAAAAGAAACCAAGCAGGAGGTATCACACTTCCAGACTTCAAACTTTACTATAAGGCTACAATAATCAAAACAGCCTGGTATTTTGTACAAGAACAGGCATATAGACCAATGGGAAAGGACAGAGATTCCAGAGCAAAATTTCAATTTCACAACCAACTCATCTTCGACAAAGCCTCCATTAACAATCACTGGGGAGAGGTGAACTTACTCAGTAAATGGTGCTGGGAAAACTAGCTGACCACATGCAGAAGATTAAAACAAGACCCCTACCTATCACCGTACACAAAAATTAACTCTAAATGGATGAAAGACCTAAACACAAAACATCAAACTCTAAGAACCTTAGAAAATGCAGAAGACACCCTTACAGAAATTGGAACTGGCAACCAATTCCTGATCAAAACCCCAAATGCCCATGCCATAATAGATAAGATAGACAAGTAGGACCTCAACAAACTGAAAAGCTTCTGCAATGCAAAAAAAAAAAAAAAAAAAAAAACCCATCAAGAGAGGGAGAGACAGCCCACAGAATGGGAAAAAATATTT
Source organism: Carlito syrichta (assembly GCF_000164805.1). Classification (NCBI taxonomy): domain Eukaryota; kingdom Metazoa; phylum Chordata; class Mammalia; order Primates; family Tarsiidae; genus Carlito; species Carlito syrichta. The sequence goes on from NW_007248511.1 coordinate 283,443, forward strand.
ACCAACTGTATGTCTGACAAAAAGGCCTTACATCTAAGATCTATAAGAAACCCAAACGTGTCCAAAACAAAAAAACAAATAGCCCCATTACAAAGTGGGCAAAAGATATGAAAAAATACTTTTCAAAACAAGACATACTAAAGCCAACAGCTATATGAAAAAATGCTCAGCCTCACTAATCACCAAAGAAATGCAAATTAAAACCACACTGAGATACCACCTAACTCCAATCAGGATGGTCATCATCAATAACTCAAAAAACAATAGATGCTGGAGAGGATGTGGGGTAAAGGAAACATTTCTACACTGTCGATAGGAGTGTAAACTAGTACAACCTCTGTGGAAAGCAGTGTGGCAATTCCTAAAAGATCTAAAAATCGACCTTCCATATGACTCAGCAATCTCCTTTCTGGGAATATACCCAGAGGAACTCAAATCACTCTATGAAAAAGATATCTACACATGTATGTTTACTGCAGCATTATTCACAATAGCAAAAACATGAAACCAATTATGCTGCCCATCGAAAGAGGATTGGATAAAAAAAATAAATATGCATGATGTGGGCTGTCTCTCCTTCTCCTGATGGGTTTTTTTTTTTTTGCATGGCAGAAGCTTTTCAGTTTGTTGAGGTCCTACTTGTCTATCTTATCTATTATGGCATGGGCATTTAGGGTTTTGATCAGGAATTGGTTGCCAGTTCCAACATATGCATTGGATAAAAAAAATACATATGCATGAATATTACACAGCCATAATGAAGGACAAAATTATGAACTTTGCAGCAACTTGAGTGGACTAAGAGTCTATAATACTGAGTGATCTATCACAGAAACAAAGAACAGAGTACGACATGTTCTCACACATAAACAGAACTTGAAGAACTTGAACAATTATCGTAATACTATAAGAAAGGGATTGGCAGTAGTGGGAAACTGCCAGGGGAGGGAGTCAGGGAGCACACTTCGTCAATAAGGGTACACCTGATCTCAAACCAGGTGAAGTGGGACCAAAGTGAGACCCAAACTTTACCTATACAATGACCATTTGTATACCTGACCCTAAATTTTACCCCACATCTTTAAAATAATAAATAAATAAAATAAACAAATAAAAGACAGAAACAACAAATGTTTTTTCTACCATGAGTAATTCACATTGATTTGGTTGTATTACGCTCAAGGCCCAGTTATTTCAACGTTTCTCCAATTTCTAGGGGCTTTGAGATCTTGAAAGTGGCTACAGTCATGTGCCCTAATCGCTTAAGGCATTGACTGAGTAGATTTTAAATAAATATATAAAGCTCAAGGCAAAAATATTGAACAATTTCTTCATGCTTTAGCAGTCCCTAGACCACAGATTTGTAAGGCAGAACATAATAGAGTCACTGGGAATCGTATTATTTTCTATCCTTGAACTCCATAAGTTTAATGTGATAATGTTACGGAAATGTTATGAAAACATCATCTTAAAGAATAACAAACTCAAGAATTAAAAAAAAGAAAAGAAGAAAGGAGAGGTAGCACATAAGGTCAGAGAAGAGAAATGGTCCAATTCATATAGGGCCTTGAAGTCCATGTCTGGGATTTTGAATTCTATTCCAAGATCAGTGAGAAGTCATGAAAGACTTTATAAATAGATATAATCCAGCCTGATTTATGTCTGTAAATATTACTCTACTATGTGGAAAATGGACTTGGAATGGTAAAAACTTGGAAGCTCGGGAAAATCAGTTGCCTAGGCAGGAGATAATGGTAGCTTAAGCAGGAGTGTTGGTAATAGAGATAGAGAGAAATGGGAGAATTTAAGATATATTTTGAAAAGAATGATAAGATTTGCTCACAGAAAAGATATACTGAGTGAGAGAAGAAAAAGAATCAAGGATGATATCAACACCTGGGTGTTTGGATTGAGTAATTCAGTGTATAACAGCATCCTTTTTTAAGATACAGAATACTAGAAATAGAAGTATAAATGAGGAGGAGGCATAATCAAGAACTCATTTTGGTGGCGATTTGGATGTCCAAATGCATAGGATTGATGAGTCTGGAGTTGAATATACTTGTAAGGACTAGAGACATACTTCTGGGATTCATCAGCATACAGATAGAATTTAAAGTCCAGGGAGTAGAAGAAGTCCCCTAGAGAAAGAATTTCAATAAGGAAGAAAAGAGTGCCCAGGACGGAGCCTTGGAATGCTTTCCCATGTGGAAGTCAGGTAGCAGGAAAGCATGCAAAGAGTAAGAGAAGCAGAGGGCTGTTATGTGGAAGAGGAAAGATACATAGTCAAATTAGCCAACAAGAAAATATGTCAGGTAGAGAGATGAAAACTGTGCAATATCATCACAAAGTTGAAGAAAATGGGACCAAAGTTGTGCCTGCTAGATTCAACATATGGTAATCTTAACAAAAATTGTTTTGCTGAAGCGGTCAGAACAGAAGCCAGATTTAAATGAAATAAAGGGTAAATGGAAGGTAAAAAAAATAAAACCAAGGAATTTCCTTTGAGAAGTTTGCTATGTAGAAAAGCAAGAAATGGGGAACAGCTGGAGGGGGTGGTGGAGCAAGTACTCAGCCCAGTTCAGATTTCTACCATGCAAAGCATGCTCCCCAGGTTTTATCACACACACACAGCTCTCACTGCTCTCAAGATAAGCCCAGGCAAGCAGTCAGACCTGCTGAATAAGCCCAGGACTGTACAGTCAGACCTCCATGAATCTTCCCACCTCAATTCCTGCCTCTCCATCCATCCTTGCCACCCCAAACCTGCCATCTGCATCACACTCATACCATAATAGTTCCATTTTCTATCTTTCCATTTTCTTTCAAACCTCTATGCTGTCCTATATGCTGTTCCTTTTGCCAGAAATGTCTTTCCATTTTTAATTTTTGAGTAATTGGGGTTCAATTTAAATTACTTCCTGCATGAAGTTTGCAAAACACCATCAGGAACTTTATAACAATCTGTGGATATGTCAGTTCATCAGTTATACATTTCCTGAAGGCAAGGACAGTCTTTTTTCCTTCTCTGTAACTTGCACCTAGCTAGGTCTATAGCCCATAGGTCTATGTGAGATGAATAAATGCACCCACAGACATTAGCAAAATAACTTGAGGTAATAGTTCCACGTCACTCCTAACATACCATGAGCCACTGTCCAGGTTGACTTATCCAAACTCTGGTAACATTCCTTTTTCTTCCCACCTTCCTCAGATGGCAATGTCCAAGGTGAATAAAATGGGAAAAGTATGTTAAGAAAAGGAGAAGTAAAGTGATGAGGGCTTACCCAAGATAGGGTAAATGCATATTAACAAGTTTTAATTTCTGAAACTGGAGGTCCATGTTCCTGTTTCACACAAGTTCTGATCATCAAATCAATATTTCCTGTACAATTGCAGAGAGGTCTGTAAAATGTAAAAGATATGGCCCTTGTCATATCTGAAGTGAAATCCAGGTAGTTAAACATTATCCCAATAGAAATTTAACCTTCTTAAACTGACAGAAAAAAAGAATTTGTCATAGAAGATTTAGAAACTCTATGAAATTTCATCATCCTTTATGAATACTCTGGATTGACTTCTTTTTAAGTGATAGATATTCTAGAATACCCCCTGTCTTGAAGGAGGGTATGTGAGAAGCCTATGAGGAGCACAAAGCAGAGATGGCTCAAATATAGGGGCTTTGGCCATTTGGACTAACACCTCCTTTGCCAGATCCTAGCAGCAATATCCACCCACCAGGGAATGATACTCTAGCTGTCTGCCCTCAGCCTCACTTAGGTTAGTATCTCTAAAGTCCATCATTTCCTCTCCACTCTGTTTCCCTCTCATAAGCCAAAGTTCCTGCTGGCTCCTGTCTAAGTTACAGCACAGTACTCAATTCATCAAGCTCTCTCCACAATGATCATGTTTTTACTCTGCTCACAAATCTTCCCTGCTTTCCTTTGCCTATGAATATCAAAACTCAAACTTCTCATGTGCTGAAAGTCTTTCACAGTCTGGCCCTTACACAACTGAAAGGTATTAAATCAACTATTCTGTCTCAGAATGCCCTCTTTTTTCATACTCACCTAGTTTTCTATGGCAGGACTAGAGTGAGCACAATATCCCATGAGAGCAATGTCATGAAGATTTGTACTGAGATGTACAATTCTGGGGGCTGAATTCAACCATACTAGGATGATCAATGTATGAGTGTTTAGAGAATCTGAAATGTGAGAAGGACATTGTATTCTTTTTTTCATTGACCATAGAAAATCAGACTCATCAAACCCTATTCTCTGATTTCTCTATATTACATCCATCAAAACTGTTAACCATTCTTTCTTTCTTCTTCTTTTTTTTTGATTCAGGTAAAAACATGTTTTAATATGTAGTATTAGTATATTCTTTATATCAAAATAGTCATGAAATGTAATTTAATATTTCTTTATGGAGGAAGGGATCCACAAAGGTAAAATTGCCTTCAGAGCCCATGAAAATCATAACATGACCGGATTTCCATTTCACTTGGACATTGGGCTCACAAAATCAAAGTCAAATAAGTGTAGCTGGCTCTCATGTTCAAAGAGGAAGATGAGGGTATGAGTGAGAGAGCCAGCTATAAGGCCAGATGCTGGGGAAAGAAATTTGGAAGTAGAGTGGAAGTGAATCGCTTCAAAGAGAGAGCATGAATCACATGCTTGGTAGGGGCTTGCTCTTTGCTGAATATCCCCCATTTTTCTCACCAGGTGCTTCAGCTTGGGCAATGTCCTCTGCCAGAACTCTGTTCTTGATCTTCACTATTACTTTTTCAAACTTCACCCACTCCAGGAAGGCCCATCATATATCTCTACTCAAGAAGATGTTTTCATATGTTTTTCAATAGAGGTGCATCCATCACCCTTTAAATCCCCATGACATGTGTGTGCCTTTCTCATAGCTCCAAATGATGATCTGTTTTGATTGTGATTGGTTTAATCTTGAATATCTGTTGGTTAAGAACAGTTGCATCCTGACTCATATCTATGCAGTCTCTGCCTGCTACTTTACACACTGTAGCTGCTCAACAAACATTTGTTTCATTCACAATGAATGGATGGTCATTGTGCTACCAAGAAGGCAACAGGATTTGCTAATGTTTTCTGTAAACAATCTAAATGGAATTATGTGTCTGAACCAACTGGCTCTATACATCTGTGAGCATAAAAATCTAAACTGAAAGTCTGCAGATCCAAGGTGGACATCCTGTGGAAGCATAAGAATTAACAGAATTCCCTGCCACCAAAATGAGTCCTCATAACTAACCCACAGGACATATTTCTATTATTTTCTAAGATACGAGAAAGAGATCCAGGCTTTCCGCATTCTTACCACACAGGGAGTTTTGAATAACAGATGCATTGGTCTGGCATAAAATGCCTTCCCAGATTCCATTTCCAAGCTTGTCAGAGAATGGGTAGGGGAATATGCATGAGATTAGAAATGCAATTCTTCCGATTGCTAGATGTGCGAATTTTCTAAGATTCCTAATCTGTAAAATGAAGATGATAGAAATTAATCAACAGGGCAGATTTTAAGAACATACACATACATGAAATCACCTGGACAAAGTAAACATCAATAAATGTATGAGTAATTTCACGGGAAACCACATAATCCCACACACACATTCACTGAATACTTTCAAATTGTAAAATGTTAACCTAATATGTGTATGAGAATATGTGTGTGTGAATGTATGTGTGTGGTTTTATATGTTCTACATAAACTAAAATCACCCTGAAATATGTGCTTTGAAATAATTAACTACTTTCAGCAGTTTATTTGAAGCATAATAGCAAGCAAAACTCCTAATGTATTGCTTGAAAAATATTATAGACATTTTTTTCCTTAGAATACCTACTGCTTGTAAATGCTAATACCTATCTTTCCTGAATCATTTCCCCTCATTTGGGGGCACAATGAAAAGAAAAATTTATTCTTCATTCATAGTTCCTAAGGATTTTGTTCTCCACAGCTTAAAGATTCATTTTACAAAAGAGATAATGAAAGAGTTTTAGCTAAGGAAGTGGAATGTATTATGATGTAAGATATAAATTTCCATATCTTCCACACAGCAAAAAACTCTATCTCAATCCTAGCAAATGGTTTTTTTAAAAAACTGTAATGCTTAGCATATGGCATATTTCACAATTTTTTTTTACTTTATTTAGCAATACTAAGCACTTTTTCCTGATAAGGGTATTATCTATGTCTTATCTATAAAAATCTGAAAATTATTTTGATGAAAGTTGTGAAGTTAAAACTTATTAATGGTAGTGGTAATCATGTTCTCTTAGAATAGCAAGCACTAAAATCAAAGTGTAAATTGCCTTAGAATTCAGCTTCAAAATACCCATTGGTAAACAAAAAGATTATTAGTAGCAAATCTTTTTTAGAATAGAAGGATTAGAGTTACTAATTTCTGTAAAAATTACCACCTTTTTTCTTGCCAAGTTATTCCTCGAGAGATTTGAAGCTGAAAGGAAAGAATGACTCTGAAATAGCTATATTAGCATAAATATGATACAGCACATCTAAATGATTTGTCAATTTTTCATGGCCACTGAAAGAAAAGATAAAAAAGGAAGTACACAGAGCTGGGGTAGGGAGGAGGAGTCTTTGTCCTCAACGCAGACAAACCCAACTGGGAAAACATTTCCCACTAAATTGATATGGCATAAATAAAATACAGAGGTAAAAATTAAACTGTTGAGATAAAAGTGCTTTAAAATGTTTGCATTTTTTGCTAAAATTAAAAGAAATTAAATTAACATGAAGCACCTTTTAATATCTAATATTTTCTTTCACATGTAGGTACCAGGTTCTGACATAGAAAAGCCCTTGAATAAACTTTTGTAAGATGAGTAGATCATCCCAGTTTGAAGGACGGGATCACTTATTTATTGAAGGTCACTAAATGTTTGCATTTTGCCAGATATTTTACCTACATAATTTTTCCCAATCCTTTAGAATTTATACCATCATTCCCATTTAAAAAATAAGGAAATTGAGTACACGAGAGACAAAAGAGAACAGTCCAAACACTCACACCTAGTAAACTGCAGAACTATAATGTAAACACGGAACTCTCTGATTCTAAAGCCCTCACCCTTTCCCTCACTCAATGGGCAGCCATGATTTTTTCTCAGAATCCAAGTCTGACAGAAAGACTAGGGTACCACAGGACACACCTCCAATCAAGAGAACCTGCAGCTTCACCTACTTTACTTTCATCACTTTCTACAATTTTCTGGGATTCTCAGGTGGATAAGAGGCAACTGAGATGTTATATGAAAAGTACTAAGCTTGAAATTAAGTAATGTAGATCAAATCCTAGCTCTGACAATTTTCTGGCCAAAAAACAGTCCACTATGTCATTAAACCTCAGTCTCCTCTTTTGTAAAAAGAGGATACTTCCTCCCTGTGTCATTATGAGACTCATGGTGCCTCCTCGTCTCTGATTGCTCTAACCAGGACTTCCAATACTATGTTGAACAGGAGGGGTGAGAGTGGGCATCCT
>NW_007248512.1:0-32923 GCF_000164805.1 Carlito syrichta
CCTGTAATCCCGCGCCTTTGGGAGGCTGAGGTGAGTGAATTGCCTGAGCCCGCGGGTTCGAGACCCGCCTGGGCAGTGAGACCTCATCTCTACAATAAATCAAAAAATCAGCTGGGTGTGGTGGCGCATGCCTGTAATTCCGGCTACTCGGAAGGCTGAGGCGAAAGGATCGCTGGAGCCCAGCAGGCCGAGGCTGCGGTGGCCGGGAGCGGCCACTGCACTCCAGTCTGGACGACAGAGTGAGACTCCAACTCAAAAAAAAAAAAAAAAAAAAAAAAAAAAAAAAAAAAGCACTATCTTTAGTTGCATGCATTTGGAATAAGAATGGCTTGACTTTTTATCTATAGATGTAAATGTAAACATATATAAATGGAAATGTATAATATACATATAAGTGTACTCATATATGAATATATATATAGTCATATTTACATACATAATAGTCTCTCTCATGTATGTATGTGTATATATAGAGGGGTGCCAAAAAATATATGTACATTTTAAGTATGACATTATGTCAAAAGATGGCATTATTCAAATGAATGGCATCACCCTATGACAGTCAAAGAAAACGGCGGAAGCACAGTTGAGTGAACATCATACTACACATTGCTACTGTATTTCGATTCAACTTCAAAAAGTAATAAATAGATAACATCTATTAAAATGTGTGTACATTTTTGGCACACCCTGTGTGTGTGTTTGTGTAAATATATGCATGTAAACACATGCATATATATGAGGTAGAGTGAGCACAGCTTGTTATTAAACTAGGCAGGATGATACAGATTCTTAGTTAATTAATGCAATCTTGGACATTGTGCAATCTTGGATATAGTGTCTGTATTGCAAGAACTAATAATTATCTTCTGTGCTGGATTGAATACACTATATTTTAGGCCCAAAATGGGCACTCTATATTAGCTGGATTTTCTAGGATGGTGGCATCTTGTAAAGAATGTTTTAGAATCAGGGATTATTTAATTTTAAAAGAAACCTAAGCAGAGGAAAGTGGCACATGAGCAGTATTTTTATGCTGAAAAAGAAAGGTGTTCTCTCTATGTTAACTTCAGAAGATTATGTATCAAAAAAAGAAAGAGGAGTTTATAATACTGTATGTCTTCTGCCCAGATCTTCCCTGAGCTCATTTTCTTCTTTTTCGATCTCTTCTGAATGTATCCATCTTGACGTCCAAAATACATTTCAAACTTAAGGAGAAATTGAACTAATTGTACCCTACCTCCCTCTAAACTACATTATTTACTGATTCCTTAAATTTGTTACTGTACCAACTATTACTATGACACCTGTACCAGAAATCCAGAGTCACCCCAGACTCATCCTTGTCCTTTCCCATATAGGCCCTCGGCATGTCATATCACAATATATAACTATCTCTCATGTTCACTACTTTATCTTTGTACCTGTCAGTGTTTTCCAAGGTAAAGACCATATCATAAGTCCCTGGAAGTCCTTGTTGCCATTCTTAACCCCTCCTGCATTAAATCTCTACAATGAAGTTATTGTAGGCTCTCAAGAGCCTACTTAATAGTTTTCCCTCTGCTTCAAAATATGAGTTATTTTCCATTCTCTATAGATTCTGATCACTTTCGCCTGTAAGATCTTTCACAACCTGATCCCTGACTGTCTCTCTAGACTTGTCTCCAATTTCCCCCTCATATCCCTCAAGCTTCATTCTATTAATACAAGCTATATCTGCTACCCTGTATGTCACCACCTCTTTGAGCATATTACCCATGTTAATCAGAATACTCTGCTTCCTAACGTCTGCTTTGAAAACTTTGGCTATGTATAGACAATTCAGTTAGAATTTTCCTCCGTGAAGATGGCCATTCTACCTAGTGATGACCACTCCCTCATTGAGCCAACTCTGTACCTTAATATTGCCTCGTTACTATTTTTGTGCTTTCCTCTTTTACTAGACTCTAAGTTCCATAAACTCTTTTAAAAAAATACATTCTGGAAGGCAGTGTCAGATATAAGTGATCAGTAATGCTTGTGAGATGACTGAATGAATCTATGAGCAGATGGTTGGATGCAATTCCAAGAAGGAATTTGTGACTTAAAATGGGGAGCTTTTTTATTGTAATGCAGTTAAGAGTAGTAACTCTGGAAACAGATTCTTCCTGCTCTGTCCCTTATCTACAGTATACCTTTGGGCAAGTCACTTAATTGTTCTTGGAGCTAACTTCCCCATCTTTAGTATAAAGATTATATTAGGACATATATTACAGGATAGTTGTAAAGAATAAAAGTTGAGGAGCTAAAGCACTTAGAAAATTACCTGGAAGTCGAGGCTGCAGTGACCGTGAACATGCTACTGAGCTCCAGCCTGGGCAACAAAGAGTGAGATTCCAACTGAAAAAAAAAAAAAAAAAAAAAGAGAGAGCGAAAGAAAAAGAAAATTAGTGGGAATATAGTACACAATTATAATATGTTCCTATAATAATAATGATGATGATGATGATCACACCAGAGCATTATTATAGTGAATAAGAGTTGTGGAAAGCAGCAAGTTGTTCTTCATTATTAATATTTACTTATTTATTTATATCATATATTCACATATATTTTAGAAGATAGTCCATACTGAATGGCAAGTTAGATGTCATGACTTCCAAAGTTCCTTCCAATATCAAATTGTATAGTAATGTAATACAAGAAAATAAAAGGAAATGCTGTCCAACATTATCTAGTAGAAGCATAACAATCCCTCATTCTGCAGAGGACTTAGATTTTTAAAAGTCCAAAAATTACTTTGACAAGAAAAACCAGTCTGAATGCGATGGCAAAATATAAAGAAGTTGAATAAATATATTTTTTTAACCAACAGTTATAGTTTCCAAAAGTGACAAAGTAAATCTGGAGAAGCAGAAAATAAGAGAGTCAGACATTTAATGGCAACATTTTGGGGACATTGTTATTATTATTGTTAGTGTCATTTATCATTTTAATTAGTGAAACACATGAGTGTCACATATATTATAAAAGAAATGTGCTCAGTCTCAGTTATAACGAAAATATTAAATAAGGCACAAAGAAAGTCAATTGGAAAGAAAATGATATACTGTGAATGGTACTTGCTTAGTAAGACTATATGATGTCCCCTTTTCTTTCATATTTCTTATCTTACATACTTTTGAGATAATAAGGGGAAGAAAAGTCTATAGATGTTAAATCCTGTAGGATTAAGAAATAAAGGTTATTTATGAAGAAGAATATAGATGCAAAATTATGTTGATATTTTAGTCTAGTTTTAATTTTGTATTTTGTGGGTAAAGTAAATCCTAAAAATAAAATATAATAAATATGCTGAAAATATCCACAAAGGCAACTGTCAATTGTTATCCATGAAGCAATAATTATCATTAGCACTTTTGTTTGCCTATGATTTTGCAAGAATTTTACATACTTTGAATGTGATGCTATATCAAAAATGAGACAGTCAATGCATAGGGCAGTTAAATCTAAGTTCATGAAACTTGCAAGTGGTAGGACTGGGACTGTTACCTAGATCTGTGTGATACCTCGCCATGGGCTTTCTCCTAATCTCTCAATTTCACAGGAGAAAATTGCTATGTGACTTTGAGGAAATTATATAATTTTTATCAGTTCTGGTTTACTCATCAGCAAAAGGGGAACAAAGAAAGCTAGCTAGCTAGAAATCTGTCTTACAAAGTAATGTGTTTGTACCAATAAATTTAACTCATGAATGCAAATGCACTATATATTTATACATTTATTTAGCACCTATCACACTTTATTGCAATAAGTACAGTTTTTTTCTTCTTCTTCTAGAATAACACTGTTGAATAGAGAAACTGCTATTCATGTGTGGCTATTTTGAGCAGTTGAAGTGTGACTATTGCATTTGAGGGACTGGATTTTTAATTGTATTTACTTAAATTTAAACATAAAACAGTAATTAATTCAATTCTTAGTTTTTTTTTAAGCTTTAAAACAAAATTTATTAGAGAAAGAAGAACAACAAGAAAGGGAGACATGCCAGAATTGGCACGGGCGAGAGAAACCACCTCTTAGAAAATTTTAAGTATGTTTTGAACAGCTTGGATATGTGAATTGTTTTCTTCAACTGAAAGTTGTATAAAGTCTCAGTACATTTCAAATATTTCTAATGAAAATTGAGCATTCAAATCCAATGTACCATAAGTGTACAATATGTACTAGGTTTTGAAGAAATCTGTTGATACATAACCTGTGATAATTCATTTAGGCAATAGGGTATTGAGTATATATGGAAGAACACAATAACTAGATTACTAAACCGGATCTCTATCCTAACTTTGTGACATGCTAGTTGAGCAATAAACTTTCTCACGCTCAATTTATGAAATGAACTTAACAATAATAATGACTTTTATACCCATTATTCAATATTTCAGAAAAAATATAGGCAAGTATATGGGGACAAGAACATTATTTATGAATATGTGCTAATAAATTTTTATTTAAAATTTATTGATACATAATATTTATACATAATGAAATGTGTACTGATCAAGTCAGGGTATTTAGGGCATACATCACCTTGAATATTTATCATTTGTTTGTGTTGGAAATATTTCAAGTCTTCTAGCAAATTTGAAATATACAATACATTGTTGTTAACTGTATTCATCCTACTTTGCTATCAAACAACATAACTTATTCTTTTTATCTAATTATATATTTGTACCTGATAACCAACCTCTTTTCAATCCATCTAGTCCTTCCCCCAACCCACACACACTTTCCAGCCTCTGGTATCTATCATTGTACTCTCTACCTCCATGAGATCAACTATTTTAGCTGCTACATGGAGTGAGAAAATGTGATATTGTCCTTTTGTTATTCCTGGTTTATTTTACTTATCATAATGATCTCCAGTTTCATCCATTTGCTACAAATGATATAATTTCACTCATTTTTTATAGTCAAATGCTACTTTGTTTTATATACGCATATATACCTCATTTAAAAAATCGATTTGTACATTGATGAACACTTAGGTTAATTCCATATCTTTGCTGTTATACATAATGCTGCAATAGACATGAGGTGCAAGTACGCCTTTGGTATGCTGATTTCCTTTTCTTTCCATAAATACTCACTAGATGTAAAATATGTTGATTCTATTTTTAGTTATTTGAGAAATTTCCACACTTTTTTTCATAGTGGCTATACTAATTTGTATTCTAAACAACATTGTATAAGAATTCCCTTTTCTCTGCATCCTCACCAGCATCTGTTATTTTTTGTCTTGTTGAGCATTTTTCCATATATCTCTTAGCCATCTGTACGTCTTCTTTTGAGAAATGTTTATTTATGACTTTCATTCACTATTTAAAGGGATTATTTGGGTTTTTTTTAAAATGATTGGTAAGTTGCTTGAGTTTCTTGTATATTCAAGATATTAGTCCCTTTTTATATGAGTAGTTTATCAATATTTTATTCAATTTCACAAGTTATCTGTTCACTCTGTTGATTGTTTCTTTTGCTCTGCAGAAACTTTTTAGTTTAATGTAGTCTTATTTGTCTACTTTTGTTTTTGTTGCTGGTGATTTGCAATTCTCAACAATAAAATCTTTCCCTACACCAATGTCCTGAAGTGTTTTCTCTATGTTTAATTTTAGTAATCTTATAGTTTTACTATTACCTGTAAGTCTTAAATCCACCTTTAGTTGATTTGTATCTTTGGTGAGAGATAGAGGCCCAGTTTTACTCTTCTGAATATGAATATTCAGTTTACTAAGCACCATTTATTGAGGAGAGTGTCCTTTCTCCAATATGTATTCTTGGCACATTTTGAGCATCAGTTGCTGGTAAATGCATTAATTTATTTCTGATTCTCTATGTTGTTCCATTGAACTATGTGTTTGTTTTTATATCAGTACAATGTTGTTTTGGTTACTATAGCCTTGTAACATATTTTGAAATCAAGTAGTGTGATGGCACCAACAACGTTCTTTTTGCTTGGGATTGCTTTGGTTATTTGTGCTCCTATTTTGGTTCCATAAATTTTAGTATTTTTTTTCAATTCACTGAAAAATGACATTGATTTTTGGATAGCTATTGTGTTGAATCTGTCCATTGCTTTGGGTACTATGATCATTGTAACAATATTAATTCTTCTGCCCTATGACCATGTAATGTCTTTCCATTTGTTTGTGTCCTCTTCAATTACTTTCTTCAGTGTTTTGCAGTTTTCTTTGTAGAGATTTTTTATATCATTGGTTAAGTTGATTCTTAAATATCATTTCCTTTCTTTCAACAGCTTAAGGGGTAACTAAGTATTTTATTTTTTGTCGTTATAAATTAGATTACTTTCTTGATTTCTTTCTCTGCTAGTTCATTTTTGGAATACAGAAATGCAACTGATTTTTGTATGTTGAGTTTGTATTCTGCTACTTTATTGAATTTATTTATCAGAGCTAAGAGCTTTTTTGAAGTATTTAGATTTTTTAAAGTTTAAGCTCATATAATTTGCAGACAGGGGCAATTTGACTTATTTTCCCATTTGAATATATTTTATTTCTTTCTCTTACCTGATTACTCTGGCTAAATTTTCCAGTACTATGTGAATAGGAGTTGTGAAAGTGGGTATCTTTATTTTGTTTTAGTTCTTAATGGGAAGACATTCAACATTTCCTCATTCAGTATCATATTCACTGTGGGTTTGTCATATAAGGACTTCATTATATGTAAACATTAATTCTAATATGTCTTAAAGGTAATTGTTAACTTTTTTGGTTTCTGGTAAAAATGTAAACAATACATTATGGTGCTCTTTTATTGGAGTACCAAGAAAAATAAATAAATCATAATTACCGTCTGAAGACTTTTTGCAAAAGTAACGTACCTGTGATTCCACACCCAGATAAAAAAGATAGTATGTTACCAGCAACAAGAAACTTCCATCAGGCCCTATCATAGCATAAACTCTTTCTACCTCCACATAGATAACTTCTATCCTGATTTGTAACCCCTCAGATTACTTTTGCTATATTTTTAACTAGTGTAAGTGGAATTGCATAGCATATACAAATTTATAACTGGAATTTTTCACCAGATACTTTTGTTGAGATTTAACTATGTTGCACATAGCATTAGTTTATTAATTTTCTCTCCTGAATAGCGTTACTCTGTGTAAATATACCACATTTTATATATTCTATTGTTCATAAAATTTGAGTTGTTTCTAGCTTGGAAACACAACAAATAATGCTGCTATGAATACGCTAGGTCATAATCCCAGAGGGACTTCCAAAATGTTAAGTCAGACCCGCCAGGGGACCTGTGATCTGGTGTTGCACAAAAAGATGCAGAGAATTGCACAGAAGTTAGACTGGAAAAAAAAATAGTTTATTAAGAAAGTAAGTGAGAGAGAGAGAGAGACGAGATTCACCTCTCCAAGGTAGAGGAGGGGACCAAAGCTAGGAAACATGACCTGGCCAATGCTCAAAGAGCCATGTAACCACAACAGACTTTAATAAAGCAATGGTGAACAGCTGCTTGAGGTTGAATGCTTTTAAAACTTCCCTTTGATGAGGGGAGCAGGTCATTAAGGTGATTGGGTGGTGGTTTGTTCCATGTCATCATGAAAGGAAGGTAAGTGCATGTACTCACATCACGGTAATGGAAAGCAGACAGATGAGTGGGTAGTCAGATGACTGTTGCCATATTGATGGGGCTTATGTCATGAAGATCATGAAGGGCTAATTAGGTAGACATGTTTACAAAACAAGTTGGGGTGGGGGTTGTAAAATTATCAACAGCTACCTCTGAGAAACCAGTTCTGCCTTTGGCTAGTGATTACAGGGCAAATTAAAGTGAATTGCTGGAAAAACATGACAGAATTAGGCAGTGATAAAATGGCTACTCATTGGATATATTGACTCTACCTTAAGTCCTTTCAGAACATAAATTGTAGATTTTTGTTTGTTTGTTTGTTGAGTTGAAGTCTCACTCTTTCGCCCAGACTGGAGTGCAGTGGCATACTCCCGGCCACCGCAGCCTCGACCTGCTGGACTCTGGCGATCCTTCTGCCTCAGCCTTCCAAGTAGCCAGAACTGAAGGTGTGCACTACGATGCCCAGCTAATTTTTGATTTATTGTAGAGATGAGGTCTCACCAAGTTGCCCAGGTGGGTCTTGAACCCGCGGGCTCAGGCAATCCACTCGCCTCGGCCTCTCAAAGTGCCGGAATTATAGGCTGAGCCACCATACCCAGCCTGTAGATGTTTTTTGTGGACATATAGGAGCTTTTTATACAAGGTATATGTTTAAGATTGGAATGTCTTGATGAACAAATACATGTATATTTAGCTTTATAGATATAAACAAAGAGTTTTCCACAGTTGTATTACATTTATAGTCTCACTAGTAGTGAGTGAAAGTACAGATTGTTCAACACCATCAACACCTGGTTGTCAAACTTTTAATTTGAGCATTTCAGGTGGCTTCAAATTTTACCTCTTATTATTTTTTTTGTACTGGTAACTAATGAGGTTGAACACTATTTCAGTTGTTTACTGGTCATTTGAATGACTTCTTTTGTAAAACTACCTGTTTCTATATAGGATTTCTTTTATTTCTCATAGTGATATTGTCTATGGCGATACTGCCCTAGTTATTGTAGTTATTTTTAAAGATATATTCTGTATATTAATTCTTTTTAGTTATCTATATTACAATTTTCTTTTTGAATGAGTACCTTGCCTTTTCATTCCTTAATTACACTTTTTTTTTTAACAAACAAAAGGTGAGTATACATCACTTCAGTATTTTTTGTTATGGTTAGTGTACTTTTGTCCTCAGTTTAAAAATAAAATCATCTACTCCAGGTTGGGTGCAGTGACTCATTCCTGTAATTCCAGCACTTTAGGAGGGCAAGATGGGAGGATTACTTGAGCCCAAGAATTTGAGATCAGCCTAGGCAACATAGCAAGATCTCATCTCTACAAAAATATCAAAACTTTAGCCAAGCATGGTGGTGTGTTCCTGTAGTCCCAGCTACTTGTGAGGCTGAGGCTGGAGGATCACTTGAACCCAGGAGATCGAGGCTGTGGTGAGCCGTGAAAATGTTACTTTATTCCTGCCTTGGTGACAGAGAAAAACCCTAACTCAAAAAAGAAAAATTCTCTAAAATGCTGAAGCTATTCTCAGGGATTGCCACATAGGAAATTTTGCTTTACCTTTTATATTACAGTCCACTATTATCACTGATGTTAGGAAGAGATGAATTCCATTTTGCCATATAGACCAGTTGAAACAGCACTATTTATTGTAAAGACCATATTTTCCTCAATGTTTGGTAGTGTCACCTTTGATGCAAATGTAATAAATCAAATGCATGATAACATGCATGAATCAGTCAGTTCATGGAATTAATCAGTTTCATTTGTCCACTTGCCTATCCTTATGCCAATGCCACATTGTTCTAATTACTATAGCCTTATGATAAATTTTGGTATCTGGTAGTATTATAAAAGAAAAATTGCACCAGACAGTTAAACAGACAAGTAAGACTTTATTCAAGACTACTGAAATATGAATCAAGACTATTGTCATAAGGGAGAGAGGCTGAACTCAATTCTACTGAGTAAAAGGCAGGAGAGATTTTAAGCACTGGGATGAGCTAGCGGAAAAGCACTGGAAAATATTAGAGGATTGGGTGGTCAATGTCATTAGACCATCTGTGATTCCTGATTGGCGCTTATTGAAGTTAGACTTTGGCCCTCCCACAGGTACTGAGAGATATATGTACTGTTTTGGATTATAAATACATATTTGTTTTCCTTCTTTATAAAAATTGTTGACTATTTTTGACTAATTGCATTTCCATATAAATTTTAGATCAACTTGTCAAGCCACTTGCTTCTTCCCATTCTCCCCCCTCCAAAAAAAAAAAAAAAAAAACTTCTGCTATGGCTTTAAATGTATTTCATTGAATCTATAGACCAATTTGTAGAAAATTAAAATACTATAATATAAAATACTTCCTTTCATGAATATGAGCTAGCCTTCCACTAATTTAGCGTATTTATTTTATTGTAATAGAGTCTCAGAGTATTCAAACTAGAGGGTCTTAAACATTTTTTCTGAGATTTATTCCTAGGTTTTTGATAATTTTGCTGTCGTATAAATGAAATTTTGAAAATTTCATTTTCTATTTGTGCTGATACGAAGAAATACAAGTGATTTTTGTTTCTTGGTCTTGTATCCAGAGACCATGCTAAATTTACTTACTAATTAGAATTGTTTGTCCATAGCATCTTTCAGATGTACACACATAGGTTGATTGTAATGACAATTTTATTTCTCCCTTTCTGATCATTATTCATGTTATTAATTTATCTTGCCTTGTTGTACTGCATAAATACTTTAATACAGTGGAATTATTGTGGACATTTGTTTTTCATGTTAAGTCTCAAAGGTGAGGCTTTTAATAAATCATCAAGTATGGTTTTTTTCTGTAAGTTTGCTTAGATATCATCTATTCTTTGTGTACCAATAAATTTTATTATTACTGATGACTGATTTTCTTCAAACAGTTTTTTCAGGATCACTTGAGATGATAATACTAGATTTCTCCTTTATTCTGTTACATGCCAAATCACATTACTTCATTTTCTAATACTCAAAATAAACTTAATGCTGAAATAAACTAAACCTGAATAAGATATATAATCCCTTTTATGTACTGCTAAATTTTCTTTGCTAACATTTGTGAAAATTTGGTTCAGAGTTTTTCCATTATGTCTATGAAAGTAATTGACCTGTTATTTTTCTTTTTTGTAATATGCTTGCAATATTTAAGTACCTGAAAATGCAGGCTTTGAAACTTGCTTTGTACCTGGAATGCACAAATGGAAAACTTTTGAATTAAACATTTGATAAAGTTAATAGACATAAAACTTTGCACTTTGGGTTTGCCTTTATAATTTTTTAAAATTCTCTTCTTCCAGATTTTTCATTTTTGTGTCAGTTTTCGAGTAATTTATATGTTTCTAGGAAGTGGTTTATTGCATTTAAAATTAATAATATATTCATATGAAGTTCTATTTGGTCCACGTGGTATTTAATAATATTTTCTTAGCTATTAATGTTTGAAATTGAGAAAATGTGATATAAAACAAGGAATTTCTAACCTCTCTGGAAGAAGCAGATGCTCTGATGATTCTTAGTCTGTTTTTCTATGTATTAATTTCAATGGCAATCAAGTATCTCTGTACTCTATCATGGACTCACCATTTAGCCACAATCGCCATTATTCCCCATTCTGTTATGCCTAGATTATATATGCATTTTACTATGTAGGCATATTAGAATGTGTGTGTGATTTTTTTTTTTTTATAGATGATGAGTTTCAATGCCAACAGTTGGCAAGATACACAGAGGGATATATGTTTTGCACTTACTTACTTTCAAATAAGATACATATTGAATCGTGGTCCTAATTTAAAAATGTTAAAGTGAACACTTTTAAAAATTCTTATATAAAACATAAGCATCATCAACTGTAGGTAAAATATAAAACTTTGTAATTTTAGAGTAATGCCAAAATGTTCACTGTGTTCTACATTAAAATTCTATTATATTCCAGGTTTATCACATCTGGAATAAAGGCTGATTTTCTATCATCTTACTTCCTCTAAACCTTTACTAATCATAGGAATCTAAATAATTCCTCACCGTTTCAGAGCACTTTCACATTTATTGATCTATCTGACCCTAGCAGTTACCAAGGAAGCTACTATTATCTCCATTTCACTAGTGGAAAAACGAAAGCACAGCAAAATTAAGAGTATGCCCCCAAACGTTACTAAGTTAGGCAACAGTAGAGCTGGGACAAAATTTCGGGTGGTCTATACTTTAAGTATAGTCAAGCAGATTTAAAGATACCAAAAGATAGTCCTAGGAAAAAAATAGGAAAAAAAAGTCCCATATTGTTAACTACAGTAGTAGTGTTCAGCTTTGAGACACCAGTACACTGTGTAAAATGCATGTATTACTCAACAAGATATTAACTTCAAAGGTAAGGAGCTCTCCTCAAGGAGTTCACAGTCTGAGGCATAAAACAATAAGGAAGAGTAAAACCTCAAGTCACCAGGGAATGTCTGGGAATGTGATGAATGTCAGAAAGAACACTGTTATACTGGAATTCTCCTTAGGATTCCTGCTCTTTATTTTCTGATATCCCAATTGAATAGACTGGTGGGAGCTGGAGAGTACAGAGTTTATTAAGCTGCCACAGAACATTAAATAATAGCCTGAAAATAATAACAGCAATGGCAACAACAAAAGGGCATTTCCAGATTTATTCATTAGCACTTTATGCGCTCATAAAAATAAATATGAAACTGACTGAAACTGTGTACAGAAGAACATGCTTCTTTAAGTTTAAATCTCACTACATTTTCAGCATAATCGCCAAGGTAGAATTTCATTAACAAATCAGAACATCAAATTTACCTTTCAATAATAAACCCTGGCATGGGTCCATATTCTTAATCTGGGAGTACAAGTATTTTCTCACTTTTTAAATAACTAAGCAAATATGGAGTTATAATGTCAAATATGTTTTTAGATCAAATTTTAACATTAGCCTTCAAATCCTTGTCAAGTATAGTAGATAAAATAGTTTAAATCTAGTCAAATTTTTGCTAAAATAAAATATGAAAGAACTCAGAAGGGATTTAGCATCGGTACATCTTGCTGTAGGTTTAGGTTATGTAACCGAAATTAAAAGGCATACATTTTATGTTGGGTTCTCTCCTGAGTAAATAGTATCTTGAAAAAACATAGGATTGTATGCACATGGGTCTGAGGTCAAATCTCAGATAATACTCTGGCCTCTGTGGCCTTCGGCAAGTTACTTAACCAATCTGAGTGTCAGTTTCCTCATCTTTAAACTGAATCTTTAGAAGTGAGTCATGAATTTCCTAAGTCCAGTTGGGAGGTATTATAGAATAATTTAAACAAAATTAAGAATGATTTTTTCTTCTTATCGTAATAGAACTACCAATATGTGTTTTCCAGTACATCAAAATACATTTTTCCACCCCAGATTGTATGTTAGACAGTAAAGGTATAAGGTATGCTGCTTCAGTTAATAGTTTTTAAAAACATGTAAAATTGAAAACAGGGCCATAGACTTGTCTGAACATAATTCAGTATTTCTCTGCTACATTTATCTCCTAATAATGGTTTGTATTTATTTTTTCAATAAGTTATCTGATGTGATTTCAATTTTACCATCGGTAAGATAAAGTTGCTTATCCTTTTCAACTGCATAATTGTTTGTAAAGTAAGAAAAAAATATGAAGAAATAAGTTATTTTTGAGAAGACTCATTACACATGAAATTCTTTTAGCTGGGGAGTGTATTATAGAGTTATAAACTACAATAAAATAAAATAAAAAACTCTTATAAAACCCAGTTGCTGCTGCATTGTGTAGTCCATGACACGTAATTGTTTCTACCTTAGTGGACATACACCCAGGAACATTTTTCCTCTTAATGCCAATTCTAAAGGGTATAGTTTAGCTCTTATATTCTATCACTGGCTTCCATTAATTCAAGGATCACTGTACTTAAGTTTTACCTCCAAGGATGCTCGTCAGATTTTCTTCAGTTACCTTTATCCACATGTTCTTGTGGTAGCCATTTTTCACCTTGCTTGAAAAAAGCCAACTCAACCAAACAAAGGAATTCGGATGAGAAATGTCCTTGGCACAC
This sequence comes from Carlito syrichta, assembly GCF_000164805.1. Classification (NCBI taxonomy): domain Eukaryota; kingdom Metazoa; phylum Chordata; class Mammalia; order Primates; family Tarsiidae; genus Carlito; species Carlito syrichta. Next base: position 13,760 of record NW_007248512.1, read on the forward strand.
ATAACAATATGAGATGTGAATTAAATGGGAGGGAAAAGTCCGCCCCATCGTGGATTTAAGCATGGATGATAATAGAGTTGTGATTTATTTCATGAAAATATGTTGGAGGAATTGAACTGACCTTTAGCTTCTCTTACTGCTGAGACAAATTAGAACATAAATAAAATTTAATTTATCTTATCACTTCAGGAGACATCATAATTCATTGATTTTGCACTTATGTGTATAATGTTTATAAAGCTCTATAAAATATGCATTACTTCAGAAAGTTAAAAGAATTCCTATATATAAATAAAAACTCAGGAAAACACTGAGTTGAATATATGCTAGAAAAACACTGAGTTTAATACACTTTTTTTCTCTAGAGAAGTGTTTTCTAATCATAATATAGTGATTCTTTAAAAAATATTTAGCTTCCTCCTAGTCTCATTTCATCCAATTCCTTGTGCCTGCCTAACAATTTGGTTACACTCATTCAGGTAATGATAAGAGCCAGCATTTTTGAGTGATTCCATGACCGATGGACATACCTCTAATTGCTTTGCTTCATTCTTTGTAATTCAAATTAAGACCAATATTTCTAAGCAATAAATAGATACATCCATAAATTCAAACACTTCATGTACATCTATTTATACTTGCGCATATGTCATTGCAAAAATCTATCTGTGGGCAGATGTGTGTAGTGTACGAGCAAGAAATTTCTAATTAACTCATCTAATTACACTGAGATTAGTAAAAAACAATATTCCTACATTGCAACAGAAGTAACTTAGATTCAATTCATTGAGAGTTTTCCGGGAGTAAGAAAGATTCAAGCAATGCTACAATGGCATGTGTTTCTAAGGGACATCTATACTCTCCTGTGTTGGAAATCTTTAAAGCACATACTTGAAAACTAAACATATCTTTGTAAAGATTTAGTGAGTGACTTTTCAGAGCGAATAGAATAAAATGGATGACCCTTGGTGGGTCTTTAAAGATTTGATATAAAAAAAATGATAAAACAAAATATAAATAATCACCAAAATATATATAACTCATTTCAAATTAGAAACACTTTCCAATACATAATCTTGTTTAATATCTCTAGAAATTATTAAGGGGTTAGTATTATTATTTTCTTTGATAAACATTTTTTGATTTAGCTATACATTTCCTGAAAAAAATCAGTCTATTTTAAATTCCTTTTATATTATTTGTTTGTTAGAGCTGTTATTAAAAATGTCATAAACTGAGTGACATTAACAATAGAAACTAAAACTTGGAACTAACTGTGCTGCACATCTAAAGTGGATTCTATAAAGAAAATGTGGTACATTTACATGATGGAATATTATGAAGCCATAAAGAAAAACAAGATTATGAATTTCACAGCAACCTGGATAGAATTAGAGTTTATAATACTGAGTGATTTATCACAGAAACACAGATCTGAGTACCACATGTTCTCATAAGTAGAACCTGAACATTTATCACAATACTATAAGGAAGGGATTGGCAGTAGTGGGACACTGTCAGGGGTGGAGGTGGGCACATAACATCAATAAGGGTACCCACACTTTACATGCATGATGACCACGTATGTACCTAACACTGAACTGTACCCCACATTTTTAAAATTAAAAAAAAAGTTTGTAAAAAACAAACAATAGAAACTTGTTTCCTCACCATCTGAAAGCAAGAAGTTCAAGATCAAGGTATTGGCTGGGTTTTTTCTTTTTTCTTTTTTTTTCTTTTTTCCTGAGGACTTTCATTTTGACTTATGAATGACATCCTTCTTTCTGTGTCCTCACATGGTCTCTCCTCTGTGTGCAAGCATTCCTGGTGTCTTTCTTTGACAAAAATCTCTTCTTATAAGAACACCCATCAGATTGGGTTAGAGCTAACCCTAGTAGCCTCATTTTAACTTACTACCATCTTAAAATTGTTACATTCTGAAGTGGTAGGTGAGGTATGAGTTTAACATGAGATTTGGGGTTACAATTTAGGCCATATAATCTTTGTTTGATTTATACTTGGCACATGTATATGTTTTATAAATATTTCTTATTTAAGTAAGTTAATGATCAATGAATGCATGAATTGGCAGCTATCATTAATTAAAGCCTAAATATTGGCTGAATCATAAACTAGCATCAATGAATTATTAAAATACCTATAATAATTATTCAGATACAAAGGACACCCATAGTGACATTTTAAAAATAATTGTCTTAAGTGGGTTGATAATGTATCTAAAAGATAGTTAATCACAGTAGTCTTCCACTCTCTACTTTTTTTGCTTTTCTTGGTTTCAGTTACTGACAGTCAACTGTGGTCTGAAAATATTAAATGGAAAATTCCTGAAATAAACAATTAATGAATTTTAAACTGTGTGTTGTTTTGAGTAGGATGATGAAATCATGCTCCATTCTCCTCTGTCCCACTAGAGGCTGAATCAACCCTTTATTCAGCACCTCCATGCTGTCTATGCAACCTACCTGTTACTGAGTAGCCCTCGCAACTTCAGATCAATTTTTGCAGTATTGCTTTGCTTGTGATCATTATTTTATTTACCCATGGCCCCAAATCACAAGGGTATTGATGATGGCTGTTTTAATATGCCAAAAGAACCTGCAAAGTGATTTCTTTAAAAGAAAAGGTGAATGTTCTCGACTTTATAAGATTAAAAACTTATGCTGAGGTTGGTAAGATCTACAGAAAGAATAAGTCTTCTATCCATGAAATTGTGAAGAAGGAAAAACATTTGTGTATAGTATATATAGAGTTCTGTACTATCCACAGCTTCAATGAATTTCGTTAACAATGAATTGTTTGCTGATGTGGTGGTTGGTTGTCTCTTCCCCAGGTATTGGGAGATCGGTGGGCTAACATCTGTAGGTGGACAGAAGACCGCTGGGCTCTTTTACAAGACATCCTTCTCAAATGGCAACGTTTTACTGAAGAACAGGTGAGCCATGTAGGGAAAATTGTAGCAATGAAATGCATGAAGAGATCTTAAATCAGAAAACAACTAAGTAAGATTTATGTTTAAAAATTAATTTTTTCTTTGATTTGTTTCAGTGCCTTTATAGTGCGTGGCTTTCAGAAAAAGAAGATGCAATGAACAAGATTGACATAACTGGCTTTAAGGATCAAAATGAAATGTTATCAACTCTTCAAAAACTGACTGTATGTAGTTTTTAGTTTTTAACATTTTTTAAACACCCAGTAGTATATACGTATATTATCATGATTGTTTAGTCTTTTCTATGTTATGAAATTTTAAAACAAATGTTCATTATTTTTTGCTTAGGTCACAGATTTTTTTCAACGATGTTATAATGTTACAATATCAAAATGAGAAAAACAGTAGGTCTGTTTTCAATTTTGTTTTTTCAAACAAAACTATATTCTTGAAATAATATAACATAGGGACATAAGACTTAAATTGTGAAAAAAGTAATACTTAAAAAATATCATGAGCCTTCCATAAAGATCTAAGCAGCATTATTCTAAACTAATAGACTAAAGCTTATTCTCAGAGTAACATACGAAAGGTACAAGCAATGATTTTCTTCACATATAAGAAGTTTATCCCTAGTTTGGCATAAAATAAAACATATTAAAGCCAACCAAATGGCATTGACTATAAGTGTCTCATGTGTTTTGAAAAATAAAATTTTTTGGCAGTAGAAAGAATTTCAGGGAAGGCTTCACTGAAACATTTGGTTTCAGTTGGACCTTACAAGATTTTTTTTTAAAAAAACATAAGCTTTTCTTACTCTGTGAATTTAGTTATTTTTCAGTAAAGGGGAGATCTAATATTAGGAGCCTAATTTTTCAAATAAAATATTTCCATTTAGAATTTAAAAATTTTAATTTAATGTCAGTCTCTCTCTGTTCCCCAGACTGAAGTGTAGAGGCATGCTCATCACAATCATAGTTCATGGAAGCCTTGACCTCCTGGGCTCACGCAATCCTTCTGCCTCAACCTCCCAAGTAGCTGGGAATACTGACATGAATCACAAGGTCCAGTTTTTTTTTTGTAATGATGAGATTTTGCTATGTTGCCCAGGCTAGTCTTAAACTCCTGGACTCAAGCAATCTGTCCACCACTCTACCCAGCCTCCTTAAATTTTAATAGATCAATTCTATTGAATGCTAACTTAATGTTAACTATTATAAAATAATCTATTATAAACAACATTTTATAATTTTACCTCGATGAATTTATTTATATCTGTATTGATATTATGCACTACAGTGTATAATATTTAAATTATTCCTTTCAAACTAAACTTAAGTAATTTTTTCAGTTATTTTATGTATGTACCATTTTACCAAATATTTATTTTGCCATACTGTTTTTTGCTTCATATTTACTAGCCCTCACTGATCTTTTAATTTCAAATATACTTACTTTTGTATTATTTGTTATTACAACTAGTTTATTATTGATAAGAAATTATTGCTCAAAGAAAATATGCTCTCTTGAGTGATATGACTTCTAAAGACAGAGTTCAGAAAAGTAATCTATATATGTTTCAAAACATGAGTGAGTGCAATAATATTGAATATATGTACAATTTTGTTTTGCAGCTGATAGGGAACCATTGAGAGTTTAATAATCATATTTGTAGTTTTAATACTCTGATAGTTAGATATATTATATTAAAATAATGAGTTAAGAAACCTGAACTAAGTAGCATTGGGTATGGAGATCAAAAGAGAGATAGGAGAATTGTTAAGATAGAATGAATAAAACTTATGGTAAGAGATATACATTTAAAATTGTTCACAGACTTTTAAATTGGATGACTGGGTTTCTAGAAAGGTAATATCCCTGATAGGAGAGGAGAATAATGGTTGTTGGAATAAAAAGAATAATTATTTCTGATTTGAATAGGTTGAGTCTAAAATGTCTTTGAGACATCCAAATGAAAAATCCATTCTGTTAATCACCTAGGTATACATACCAGAATCTCAGAAAAGGTTTCACAATTGTTTATCAATTCAGAAGCAATCAAGATGATTCTGAGGGACTGTGTAGAGTGACACAGTAAATGAAAGGGCTAGAAACCGGGAAGGGGAGGCATCTATAATCAAGGAGTGATCAGAAGAAAATAAGTTTACAAAAAGAGACTGAGTAAATGTGATTCAAGAATACAAGGAGAAGGAAGGAAAAACGTGATCTCACAAAAATGAGGTGAATAAATATTTCAAAAGGTTAGAGAGTGGTACATTCTGTCACATATCCACAGAGAAGAGAGGATGAATTCACTACAGATTTTATCATATCTAGAGGAAAAGTTGCATAGGCTACATATTCTTAAAGTAGAAAGTTCCTTACAAACATTGTCCTTCTTAGGAAAAATATGGATTATTTCAGTAAATAAGTTGGTGACCACTAAATTTCAAAATGTAGCCATGCTCTCTATCAAGAGCCAAGTTATCTTGTTGGCTAAATGCAGAACCATATGCTTCAAACAGTCAATCATAGTTTTGATAGAGACCATATTCTGTTGGCTGAAACAATTACAAGCCTGCCTCTATTCAAGGAAAAGGAATTAGACTTTATCTCTTCATAGTGAAGCACCAAGGTCAAATTATAGCAGAACATCTGAGACACGTTTTTTTACAGCCATCGTCGGAAAATACCATATGCCAGAGCATTACAAAGTTATTTTTCATAATAAATTCCAAATTCTAATACTTAGTGGAGGTTACTCTGTATATCGTTGATTGGACTTACCAATCAGGAAAGTTGTGCTTAGAAAGCTACAAATTGACAACTCCAAATATCTTAAAGTTTAAGGGGATCTTGTATATCATCTAGTATATCCCCAAACCAATTACATGTCTCAAGTTCCCTGGGATCAGAAGAGGAAATTGAGGTCATAAAAATCATATGACCTTTATAAGTTATCATATAATATTAATGGCTAACTTAAAATGAGCACTAAGACATCCAGACTCAGGTCCCAGTCTTTCAAGCTATTTATTTATTTCAAAGCTCCTCATATCATTTGATCTCTTGGAAAAAAGTAACTGCAACTGAGAACTGTCATTCTAGTAATCATGTGCCACTATGTTGACATTTTTTGAGTAAATGACTTTGTTAGCCTTAGGGCCATAAAAATGCTCTCTTAGCAAAGTCTCAATAATTTTCCCGTATGATTAAAATTTGCAGTATGTCACCTCACTTGTGAACAAAGAGAAAATATGTTTTGTATAAGTCTTATCATTTGATAGTTTAAGCCAATTAACAAAACCTGACAGCTGGTCTAGAATTTGAGGTAAAATTCCCCTGCTGACTCAGGCAGTGAATAAGAATTTAATGTTCATTAAAATATGTCACAATCTGAGACCCAAAACAGGTACCATCTGTCACCAGTTCCTACTTCATACCTAGCTATAGATACACTGTGCTAAAACTCTCTTTTATTCACAATCAGTGTAATTTGTTTTGAAATATTATCACTGATAACCTATGGGTTTGTTTCTTACTTTACATTGGAGTAAGAGGTAGGGACTAGGGTAGTTCATTTCCTTTAGTTCTGTGGGATTCATATCCATATCACTTAGTCTATTTAAAAAAAATAATCAAAACTGATTTTCTATTTGGCATAAAGGAAAAAGCTTAAAGGATAGAAGTAACAGTAGTTCTTATGAGATAAATTTTATGACTGTAGAATCATGTAAGTCATCGTGGGAAGACCCAAGACTAGAGAAGAAGTTTGTTCTAGGGAAGTATACTGTGAATTTGAGGATTGTCAATGTTTTTCATGGCAACCAACTCTGGGGAAGAATGGTGATTCAAGAGAGTATGGTGTGTAAGGGCTATGGGAGTACTGTGGAATTGAAGATATTCTCTAGCAGTGGTGGGCTCAAATGACATGGTAGAAGTACTTATGGGAGCTCAGTAACTTCCTGCTGACATTCTTTGTTTTACCATGACTTGCTGCCTGGATCTCAACTCCTCTGATGGTCCTCAAATAATTCATCTAAATACATTTAGTGGTTCTCAAAGTATATTCATCAGACCACCAGCAGCAGCATCACTTGAAACTAGTCTAAAATGCTAATTCTTAGGCCCTCTTCGGACCTTCTGACTCAGAAACTTTGGAGGTGGAGGCCAGTAATCTACTTTTTAACAAGTCTTTCATATTATTCTGTTTTTTTTTTTTTTTCTCAAATTGAGAACTTCTGAAATGGATAAATGACCAGAATTAATTGTAGTACTTCTTACATATAGATAAGTAACTATAGATGATATAGGCACAAAATCCAATTTGCCAGTATAAGATTAACTGTCTTGGTATTATTCTGTGATGCATACACATGATGAGAATAGCGTGAAGGTTTTCTGGGTCTATTGTAAGTATACTTTTTAAAAAATTCAAATCATCTTCAAACCCTGGCCAGATAGAATTTGTTTACTGTCTTCTGGAACAGTATATCTGTCTCTTCCCCAAATATACTATTGACCCAATCTAATTTATTGACAATGCTTTCTTGCTAACCTTGGAGGTAGGTTCAGGTGCCTTGTTTCTATGAAAATAAAATGTAATTCTTTTTTGAATATTCCAGGTGACCTTTGCCTTATCCAATTTTTCTAGTTTCCTATTGGTGTGTGAAGTTTTTGCAGCTTTGTAGTTCTCTGTCACTCAGATTTTTTGATAAATTTTTGATATACAAAAATACATATTTTATACAATAATTAGTAACAATTAAAGCATAGTTATTTAATATGCATGTGTAAGTATTAAACTTGAAAGAATTGACATCCAAGGATAGACAGCAAGATTAAATTCATTGCTATGGCCAATGATCTAGCAATGCCATGATTTTCCTTTCCTATCCTTCCTCTGCTAATTATTCTGGGAGAGTTCTCTGGGAACTAAGGTTTGAGAGAGAGACAGGGATTGAGATTGAACAATTTATCTGCCAGCACCATTAAAAAACAAATAACTCATGTCTGGAATTTACTGGGTAGAAGTTTGAGTTCATTCAGTGTTTTGGTCATGTAAAGTTATGTAAAAATATGTTCATTACATAACTACACAATTTCATTATAATACTATTTTACCTTATGTATACTGTTCCTAACTGTATTTTTTAATGGTGACTTTCACTTTCATTTTTGTAATGCTAATTGAATGCTTCTTTACCTGGTTTAATATTGACATAGAAGGCATATTTTCATTTGTTTTGGAAATACGAGTTTACCCATAGATTTGCATGGCAGTCCTCTCCTTTGAACAAAACTCACAATCCTGTTCTGAAATGTTTCTAAGTCATTATATATTTAGCTTAAATAATGAGTATACCCTATAGCCTTACATATCTGGCCACATAAAACCGTTCCTTACATTCTGAGAAAGTAAGCCAAAGAAGATTGTACTTACATGATTTTACTTTTAGGTGCATGTCTTTATTTATATCATGCGTCTTTTCATAAAGAACTGTAGAAACCTACAGCAAAATAAATACATGACAAAAGTTAATAAGGAAAAAGTAAAATGAGACTCCATAAAGTAACTGGAGGAATATAGTTTGAAATCACACTAGACTCTCAGCTAATACTAATGCAAATATGCACTTAAATTGCATGGAAAGCTAGCATGTGAATTTAAAAAAAACCATGGATATATGAAACCTATCTATTGCCAAACTCCCACACTGAGAGTGTTATTTTGATATGAGTTCAACCTATAATATCTTGATTCACATTTTGGTCTATTGCATTCTTTCAAACTGAGAGAAATAGTGAAGTAATTATTGAGAAAAAATTAGAAGTGAACATTAAAACTTGCCTTTTTTCCCTTTAAAAATGGAATGAAGGCTGCAATATAAAATACATCAGATAAAGCAGATTCTTAGTAAAGGACAAACTAATTGAAGGAGACACCAGAGCATTCTGCAGTTCAGAGATATCAATGCAGGTGGCATACCAAAATGAGCTACATAAACTGTCCTTTGCAGGGAGGTATACTGACTGCTCTGTGTCAATGACACTTTGTCTCATGGGCAAGTGGTGCATCTGTTTTGTGACAATTTTTTTTTTTTGCCATATGGAATGTTAGTTTTTCTTAAATAAACTTGCCTTGTTTTGGAAAATCAGGTAACCACAGTTTGGTTTACATTCATTGTATTTGTTACTTCCAAAATGATGGAGTCTTAAAGGGACTGGAAAATGATTTTCTCCTTCCTTTATTTTTATTCTTCTGTGTTTATGAGTTAAAGTACGGACTAGTGTTTGGTAACTGGAGAATTGTATTTCCCTATGTACAGCGCTACCTTAATGAATAAGAAAATAATAAACTGTACTATCTGCAGATTTCACATAATCCACTTTGTTTATGCATCCCAAATCCATCAAAGGATGTGTGTAACCTTTCAAAGATTGCAGGATATTTGGAGATATAAATGGTATCAGAATTACTTCAAAAACACATAAGTATTTAGAAAATATGCAAGGAGATTCTGAAGGAATTTCATCATATTTGATGATTTAGTTCTTTCACTTAGTGGACTCCAAAATTAGCTTTAGAAAATAATACCTCAACCATCCAAATGTTAATTGAATAATAGATGCTGCAAAAATGTTAAGGTCAATAAACCACACAAGGATTTTACCTCCAAATAATGGATAGAATATTAATATTGTATAAATAAGTAATTTTGCAATTTTATTCAGATAATCACAGCATTTCAGAATGGCAAGTTTCCTTAGACATTCTCATCTTCTCAACTCACTAGCTTTTATCTAGTCCTCCTGGCACTTGATTATCAATTTTCATTTGAATTCTATCAAGAATTAAAGGAGCCGGGTTCGGTGGCTCAGCCTGTAATCCCGCGCCTTTGGGAGGCTGAGGTGAGTGGATTGCCTGAGCCTGCGGGTTCGAGACCCGCCTGGGGAACTTGGCGAGCCCTCCATCTCTACAATAAAAAAAAAAATCAAAATGAGCCTGGCGTGGTAGCGTGCCTGTAGTTCCAGCTACTTGGAAGGCTGAGGCGGAAGGATCGCCGGAGCCCAGCAGGTCGAGGCTGCGGTGGCCGGGAGCGGCCACTGCATTCGTCTGGGCGACAGAGTGAGACTCTAACTCAAAAAAAAAAAAAAAAAAAAAAAAGAAAGGAAACTTCACTATCATTCAAGAGCCATGCATTCCGTCTCCCAATGTTAAAAAGTGACTTCCACATGCTGATCTGTTTTGTCCTCTAAAGCAACACTACCTTTTCATTTGGCTGTCTTTCAAATATTTTAAGTGCCTCTATGAGGTTTTTATTCCACATATGATTTTCTTTTTTCTTCAAGCTTCTTGGCGAGATTATTTACATTATAATTTTCTGCCTATATTTTTATGGGCATTTGCAAGCATGATTGCAATCTTATCTATACAAACAAGCAAATACATGCAAAAGCAGATTGAACTATAGTGTTTTATAAAATGTTAACTAGACTTATTCTGTGATCTTTTTTGGTTTGTTTGTTTTAACAGGTCTTAAAAGCAGATCTAGAAAAGAAAAAACAAACTATGGACAAACTCTATTCACTCAATCACGATCTTCTTTCAACACTGAAAAATAAGTCAGTGACTCAAAAGATGGAAGCATGGCTTGAAAACTTCGCCCAGCGTTGGGAAAATTTAGTCCAAAAACTTGGAAAATCTTCAGCACAGGTTAGTGAAACCAATTACCATACTATAGATTATTCTGGAGATTTTTGAATTTCGTACTAAGAGAACAATGTTATAATCCTACAAAAGAAATCACTGGACTGGTTTTTGCCCAATATTCGGTTGAGTATAAACATGACCCTCTTGTCTGTCTTGTTATCGGAGAATGGGGGAGAGTGGAAGAATGAGTGCTTTTTGACTGAACTAGTTACTGCCCTAGACTATAATCCCTTCCAGTCTAATAATGTTGGAAATCTGAGTGACTTAGAAAAGGTAGACAAAATGCTGGGGGAACTGTAGCATCACAGTCTAACCCCAAAACAGATTTCTAGAATCATGAAGGCAATTAGTCAACCACTTTTTACTCTTGAGAAAAATAAAATTTGGGGAAGAAAATTAAATTGTCCAAGACGATTAGGAGCAAGAATAGAGCCCACATTCTTTGATTTCTCTGAAGTCTTTTTTTATTAATGCAAATGATGATCTGATTTTTTCTGCCATAAAATAATGAATGTGACTTATTTATACTTATGCATTGGGACTGTAGACTTTAAAAATTTCAGTTGCATTTGTAATGTAGTAATGTGATTTTATTTTTAGAAATTTTAAAACTTTAGTAATTTACAGAATGCAAGGTTTTTTAAAAGTAAAAACTTCTGTTGTTTGATATGTTGGATGGTGGAAGAATGGGTAGCCATTCAAGATGTAAACATTATGTATAATAGTATTTAACATATTCTGCCACTAGTTTTGCATTATAAGGGCTAACTTTTGCTAATTGCTCACAATTCATAGCTCAACATACTATGCATACACGTGATTACAGCAATTTAAAGCAATTTAATTAAAACATTCAGTAGATTATAGAAAAATGTTTTCTCTGTTGAGAGACAAGTGCAGGGAATTTGTTTTCTTGAGACTTGACATCTGATAAGTAGTACTTAGGAAATGTTTTATAAAACAATTTTATCAGCCAACATATATGAATTTCAATTATCAATAAACTTGATAAATTTTCTTTTTAATAAATTTTAATTTTTAAATCCCAATTCACATTTAAAATTCCTTAAAATCTGAAGGAATATGAGCATAAATTACAATCATTTCCCATACGATCATTAGATGATAATGAAAGCTCCATTTGTTTTCCTTAAGTGTATTTTAGCAGTTAATTGGTCTACAGTGATTTTACTAGAACATGATTCCTCTTGTTATATGTAATCTGCCTGTGAGACATTAGTAAATTTGATATTTTTGCCCCAACAATATTATTCCACTTGGTACCCATTGGTTTCATAGGTTATTGCTGTCATAAAATGGTAAGTTACCATACTGAGAAGGATTGGCATTATTTGATAAAGAAAGTCGTTTTGAAGTGCATCATCTTTAAGGAATAGATCTATAGAGGTGTAACTATTAACAATAGGTCATGATCTGGTTGACTTGCATTATATACAGCAGTTCTCAAACTTGAGTCCGCATAATAACCTGGGGAGCTGATGAATGAGTGAGATTTTCTGGAACCTATACTCAGGAAATCTCACTTAGTAGGCCAGAATAAGGACCAAGGAATCTGTATCACCACTAAGCCTTTGGGGTAATCTGTAGACTATATTTTTAAAATCACTGAATTAAAAGGCAATGACATCTGTAGGAATGCAGTATTTAAATATGCTCATTTCCTTGGAATGTGGATGCTTTTTTGATGAAGTTTGTACATCTTATCAAAATGTTACAGGTTTTATTATTCTAGTTGATGATAAAGCAAATGACCTCAAAGTTATGAGACCACCACCTAAGCAATATACTTAACTTCTTACTTTCCAACTTTTAAAACTCTGTAATAAAACATACATTACAGCACGTATCTTTCTACTTTTTAACGAGGAAGTGATATGGATAAAATAAAGCCATAAACATGAAAACATTTTGAGGGGAAAAAAGGTGCTCTTGATATGCAAGTCACACTGTTTAGTGAGTCTGGAGGTTTTTGTGGTTCACTATAATTTCTTTTTATTTTCCTTTTTAAACAGTTGTACACTCCTATTTTAGACCAAGAGCAAATAAATGGACTTAGCATTATACAACTTGTTTTCCGGAACACTAAACTTGAGCCTTTCTCATTGACATTCCCAAAAGTATGCTGTCATAGGGCCAATCCAAATATTTTGCTAGTGATTTTTGAGTTCCTGGGAAGACAGAAATAGAGTTATCCAGGGAAAGATAAATTAAAAGGAGATAAAAAGAACAGATAAATAATATCATATAAGTATGAAAGCAATTGATTTTATTTTGTCAATATCAAATTAAGCTTAGTCACAATTACATAAGAAGAATTCCTAGAATGTGTACTGTAAAGTTGTGACTTTGAAGAACAAAGCTCACCTGTATGCATACATTCTAGCATGTTTGTGGTGGAAAAATCAGTTTCATAAATGACTGCTCACACTATATACTCAACTGTTTAAAATTATTTTAAATGATTGGTATCAAGCAAAGTTCTCATAATGGCTAAAACCCATTATTGTGAGGCAGTGTATAGGAATTGTGACTGCAATGACAAAGCATCTGATTGTGCTCATATAAAGAACATTGTGTGACTGCGAGTTTGATTGCTATTCAGGTCAAAGCTTTGAGGGGTTTTGACCTTATGAAGCAGTTGCATGGCAAGAGATCAAAACTTGAAAAAAAAACAGCTGTGAGGACTGCCTTCTTGCATTTCAAGTCAGGTTTGACTTGAAAAATACCTGAGCACAAGCCGAGGATATTTAAGTTGATGAGAAGGCAGCCTAAGAAAATAGAAAGCACACACTGTTTCCCCGTGTTAAAAAGATAATAACTTGCTATGTGGATGCTTACAAGGAGAAAAGAGGGCAAATGAAATATACCTTGAATTGATTTCTTTCAAAACTCAAATGATCCTATCTCTCTCTCTAATTTTTTATAAATATACCTGCTGAGATTTAGTTTTGTCTAAATGCTATGACCCTGAGGAAATTTTTTTTTTTTTTTTTTGAGTTGGAGTCTCACTCTGTCACCCAGACTGGAGTGCAGTGGCCGCTCCCGGTCACCGCAGCCTCGCCTGCTAGGCTCTGGCGATCCTTCCGCCTCATCCTTCCAAGTAGCTGGAATTACAGACATGTGCTACCACACCCAGCTGATTTTTTGATTTATTGTAGAGATGAGGTCTCGCTGCCCAGGCGGATCTCAAATCCGTGGGCTCAGGCAATCCACTCACCTCAGTCTACCAAAGGCGCGGGATTACAGGCTGAGCCACCGAACCCGGCTGAGGACATATTTTTATCTTGATTATAATTATGAAATTTAATAGAGAATCATTATAGTCAATATTTTGAAATTAAGTATAATTTAAGTTATTTGAAAGATCACTTTCACTACATAACAGAAGTCATATACACTGTTCAAAGGATGTTTTATTCATATGCTTTTAAAAAATTTGTTGTGATAATTTATATTAAATGTTGGCCATTAGATGCTTAGGTGTAAGAATATATCTACTCAGGTAAGGGTGAAAAGTTTGTAGTTTAGTGATTTTTTAAAAAGAGAAAATTCTCTTTTTTCTCAGGTATAAGAATAATTCCATGACTCATAAAAATTCAAAGATCACATTTCCATTTTGTGAATATTTTGCTACATTGCTAACAATTGTTTTTGCAATTTTTTTTAACTATTAGAAGAAATACCTTAATGATAAAATAAATACACTCAGAATTCCCCTCTCCTTGAACAGGGCAGTTCATGTTCATGCTGTGTATGTATGTACCTGCATTCAAGGATGCCCCAAAAGACAAAATGATCATTACATAAGTACATATATTTTCTATATCATTTATAGAGTTAAGAGATTTAAAATTCTTGCCAGATATAAAAGTAATGTAAAACATAGCTGGAAATGATAAGCCAGTGTTTTATAAATTATTTTTTATTGTTTCAAAAATTCAAATAGAAAAATGCAAATGTATTAAGATGAAATTTCTTCATTTGCCTTTTTTTTATGATTCCAATCTCAATCTTTAAACACCTTATATTTTATTCATCATAAAAAGTTTTATGTCCACATTCTGGCTGTACTCACTCTCAGAGCACGATTTTGTGAAACTATTGATACATGAGAGATGTAGTTACAAATGGTTTGACTCTTGTCCTTTTTTGTCAGTGATTTTAATTTTAATTAAAATGCTCTTAAGGCCTTTTAGTTGACAACCCTTTTCATTGGTTTCTGAATGCTCTCCAAGCCTAATAAGCCTACTGCTGACTTTTTAAAAATGGTTTTATAAAAATCAGAATTCAAAAAGAATTTCCTTACTTATCTTAGGTTTCCATCTTATTTAAGTTAATGAGTTAAATTTTAGAGTACCTATCTTTTGTTAAATTTCTCAGGTTAAATATTTTATTTAAAAAAATTGAAGTTATGGCTCAAGTAACTTTGAAAATTAACTGTATCCTTTTGTTACCTCCAACTTAAATAGGTATTTGAGAAGGGACCTTATTTATAAGCGCAATAGGATTTATGTTCTAAATTTATTACCTACAACATAAAATGTTGTAGGCACTAAAAAATGTAGTAGATTGAGGCTGAGTTAAATCTTGGAATTTCTCATTCTTTATATATATATATATATATATATATATATATATATATATATATAATAAAAAGAGGGCTAGGCAGATCTTTATAGTATCCTTTCAGTTCTAAATGACTATGATATGTTTCTCATTGCTTGGAATTTTATATAAAACTCTAAAATAGTTAGTGGAGGGAGGGAGTATCAATGGGAGGTGCATCTGAAAAATGATGATTAATTATCTTTCTATTAAAAGGAAACTGACTTAGGAAATTATTACATTTCATTTGTTATGAGTATGTAATTAAAATACCATAAGCAGCAACCTCCTCGGGTACCCTCCTGCTGTGGGAGCTTTTCTGTCCTCTTAACAAATCCTGCTTTCTAAAAATAAATTAATTAATTAATTTAGTTTAATTAAATACCATAAGAAAAAATATTCAGCATATATATTACATTTGTTATTTACTTATACATTAAATAATACATAAAGAAAAATACAAATATTTTTCTAAATGTATAATTTTCATCCCTGATTATAAAATGTGTTTCATTTCTTCAGTGTCAAATGGTGTGCAGAGGAAGATCAGGTGGATAAAAAATAAACCTCATTGCGTTGAATTTTTTGCTGGTGCAGTTAATTTACATAGTTGCTGAAATTCTTTTTGACACAAAATTATACTAACAATAATTTGAAATGAGGACTAAAATCCATAAAATTGAAGAGACAGATTTATCGAATAAAGCTTCTAAATTATCATATATTTTATTCCAAATAAAAGAATAATGTCTTTTATGATGTCTTCTGAGTATTTTACTCTAATTATACACATATTTCCAATGTCATTACCTATTCAAGAAGTTTTATTACCTTATTACAGGATCAAAACAGGACAGTAGTGAATATTAAAATGTAGTTACCAAGTTACTTTCATGAACTTGAGCACTCATTGCTAGCTATGGGAAGTCCTCTGCACTCTTGCATAAGATAAAGCATTTTAAAATCTTGTGATTAATGACCCAGTTTCCTTTGTGACCAGCTGATCTTTTTTATCCTAGTATTCTCCCAAAGTTCAGCATATAAGTATTTTATTGCTTTGAGATATAAATCTTTACCACGTTTCTGTGCCTTGTGTTACCATGCTAGTGGAGTTAGTTTGAAACCTGGCTAGTAATTATCAGCTAAAGCTGTTGCTATGATTGTGCTGTATGTTTTAACCGGTAGAAGTACAATTCTGCCATACTCACTGAAAGTCAATGGTCACTCTACGGGGTTATGTGTATAAAAATAGCATAATGAATAAATTTAATCCACAGTTTTCAATCTGATTATATATACCTATATAAATGCTTATACCTTTTTTTCTTTTTCTGAATTGGAATCTAACTCTGTCGCCCAGGCTGAAATGCAGTTTCACACTCACAGTCACTGCAGCCTCAACCTGCTGGACTCAGGTGATCCTTCCATCTTAGCCTCCCAAGTAGCTGGAACTATAGGCGTGCACCATCATGCCCAGCTAATTTTTTTGATTTATTGTAGAGATGAGGTCTCGACAAGTTGCCCAGGCTGGTCTTGAACCCCTGAGCTCAGGCAATCCTCTCGCCTCAGCCTCCCAAAGTGCTGGGATTACAGGCTTGAGCCACTGAGCCCGACCCTTCTAACTTTTAATGAGGTATATTTTACTTGATTAATTTTGGACTGATATCCTTATAACTTATTAAGAGCCCAAAGCATTTAATATTAAATTAATCTTTCTATATAAAGCACATGACATAGACCACTGTGAAGATTTTCAGTCTTCTGACTATGTATGTATGTGATTGCATACAAACACACAATTACACCACTTAGAAGAAAATCACCATTCAGAAATCTGGGCAAGTGTAGAAGCAAGTGAGCACAGCTACTATGAATTGGATGAAGGAGCAATCAGACTTGGATTTATAACTCTGATCTGCTACTTAAAAGTTATATCTGCCTGAGTAAGTTGCCTCTCATTTATAAAAGGAGACTAATCTTAGTACTTGCTTCTAAAACCATTGTAAGGTAATAACAGCTACCACTTTTTAAGCTTTTACTATATAGTAGGTAGTATTGTAAGTATTTTAATAAGATAATAAATTCAAAACACTTAATGCTTGGAACAAGCAAAGAGCTCCATAATTGACAGTTATTATTACAAGTATTAGTATTTTAATAATAATAAAAATTATAACATAAATTAGGTAACATTCTTTATCATTGGAATCTCTTTAGATGGGTTATTTAAATGTTCAACTAGTAGAATATTTCAAAAGGCAAGAAATAGAAATCTCTTAACCCAACATCACAAAAACTTGTAAAAACAATAATATGTAAATAATTAAATAAAAATTAAATGTTGAAATTAAGAATCTTGGCCAAAAAAAAAAAAAAAAAAAAGAAAGAAAAATAGCAGCATCAAAAAGAGAATTTAAAATCTAAGAATAGGTGTTAAATGCAGCTACAGCCATGCACCACATAATAATATTTCAGTCAATGGCTGGCTGCATATATGATGGTGGTCCCATAAGATTACACTTCTGCATTTTTACTATACCCTTTCAATGTTTGGATACACAAATACTTACCATTGTGCCTACAGTAGTCAGTACAATAACATACTGTACTGGTTTGTAACCTAGGAGCCGTAGGCTATGCCATATAGCCTAGGTGTGTAGTAGGCAATATCATCTAGGTTTGTGTAAGTACACTCTATGATGCTTGCACAATGACAGAATTGCCTAAGGATGCATTTCTTAGAACATATCCTAGTTGTTAACTTACGCGTGACATAGTTAAACTGGAGGCAGTGGTGAAAGAGAATTTTTCCTTCCATTGTATGTCCTTTTATATTATTTAAATGTGCTTAGATGTACATATATTTATTGTAAAAATGTACATTTTTAAACAAATAGAAGATGAGAAGAAAGGACTTCATTCCTTGAGAATTTGTTTTATTTCAGGTGTACTACAATCTTGCTGCAAGAAGATGTACACGCTAAAATTGTCAGGAGACTGGGCAAATAAATGCTCTCCTATTTTTTCTCACAATAAGAAGATATACAATTTGGAAATTAACATATGTAAACTTATAAGTAACAAGGTTGACTATAGAAAAATTATTGAAATTTCCCTGAGCATTGAGAAAAGATAGTGATTACTACTAATATGTACTAATAGAGATAACTTACTGTGTTCAGTCATTACATTATTATTATTCTTGAAACGAGGACTGGCTACATAAGTTGTGGACATTGTGCAAACTGAAAATGCAAGGCTTCTTGTTCAAAACCTATTAAGAATTTCCAGACAGTGATAACAGAGCTTGAAACCAAACATGGAAGCTATAAGCAAATGCATACATTACAAACCCATGAAACTGGCCTTGCTTGTAACACCCCTGTGAGAAATGTGTGATCATTCCACTTTACAGATGAAGGAAAGAACTCAAAGCTTTAAGATAGTAGTCAACCAGCCCCAACTATCACAATATGTGAATTGTAGACTGGTGTTTAAGAATTGTGAATCCTGGATCTAAAACCGCTACTTATAATCACTAAGAAGAACCAGCTCCCAAATCTAAAGACAAGTAGTTCTAAACTAACTGCTTTCCATTTTTATAAGTCAATTTACTGACAAATTAAGGGAATAGTATTTAATGTCTACATATATTTTATTTTCATGAGAACATTTGAAAATCATTTAAGGTAGACAATCAAAAAGAGGAAAATTAGGTAGAATCAAAGTTGTTGAATATAGCTCAGACTATATTCACTTCTAGTTTTGACTCTGCCCTATTCAACATTTTTGGGTTTTTTTGAGTTGGAGTCTCACTCAGTTGCCCAGACTGGAGTGCAGTGGCACGCTCCCGGTCACCGCAGCCTCGACCTGC